>NW_026512337.1:305000-459139 GCF_027579735.1 Bombina bombina
CCTATCAATAAAATAATTAAATAAACTACCTACAATTACCTACAATTAACCTAACACTACACTATCAATAAATTAAATAAACACAATTGCTACAAATAAATACAATTAAATAAACTAGCTAAAGTACAAAAAATAAAAAAGAACTAAGTTACAGAAAATAATAAAATATTTACAAACATAAGAATAATATTACAACAATTTTAAACTAATTACACCTACTCTAAGCCCCCTAATAAAATAACAAAGCCCCCCAAAATAATAAATTCCCTACCCTATTCTAAATTAAAAAAGTTACAAGCTCTTTTACCTTACCAGCCCTGAACAGGGCCCTTTGCGGGGCATGCCCCAAGAAGTTCAGCTCTTTTGCCTGTAAAAAAAAAACATACAATACCCCCCCCCCAACATTACAACCCACCACCCACATACCCCTAATCTAACCCAAACCCCCCTTAAATAAACCTAACACTAATCCCCTGAAGATCTTCCTACCTTGTCTTCACCAAGGTAGGAAGATCAGCCAATCAGATTGAGCTCGCATTCTATTGGCTGTTCCGATCAGCCAATAGAATGCGAGCTCAATCTGATTGGCTGATTGGATCAGCCAATCGGATTGAACTTGATTCTGATTGGCTGATTCCATCAGCCAATCAGAATATTCCTACCTTAATTCCGATTGGCTGATAGAATCCTATCAGCCAATCGGAATTCGAGGGACGCCATCTTGGATGACGTCCCTTAAAGGAACCGTCATTCTGCAGTTGGACGTCGCCGGAAGAAGATGGGTCCGCGGTGGAGGTCTTCAGGATGGAGCCGGTCGTCATCGGATGAAGATAGAAGATGCCGCTTGGATCAAGATGGTTGCCGGTCTGGATGTCCTCTTCTTGCCGGATAGGATGAAGACTTTGGAGCCTCTTCTGGACCTCTTCAGCACCGGATTATGGATCGCCAACCCCCGCTTGGGTTGGATGAAGATCTTGGAGCCAGGACGGATCGGTGATACCTGGATGGTGAAGACAAGGTAGGAAGATCTTCAGGGGATTAGTGTTAGGTTTATTTAAGGGGGGTTTGGGTTAGATTAGGGGTATGTGGGTGGTGGGTTGTAATGTTGGGGGGGGGGGTATTGTATGTTTTTTTTTACAGGCAAAAGAGCTGAACTTCTTGGGGCATGCCCCGCAAAGGGCCCTGTTCAGGGCTGGTAAGGTAAAAGAGCTTGTAACTTTTTTAATTTAGAATAGGGTAGGGAATTTATTATTTTGGGGGGCTTTGTTATTTTATTAGGGGGCTTAGAGTAGGTGTAATTAGTTTAAAATTGTTGTAATATTATTCTTATGTTTGTAAATATTTTATTATTTTCTGTAACTTAGTTCTTTTTTATTTTTTGTACTTTAGCTAGTTTATTTAATTGTATTTATTTGTAGCAATTGTGTTTATTTAATTTATTGATAGTGTAGTGTTAGGTTAATTGTAGGTAATTGTAGGTAGTTTATTTAATTATTTTATTGATAGGGTAGTGTTAGGTTTAATTATATCTTAGGTTAGGATTTATTTTACAGGTAAATTTGTTATTATTTTAACTAGGTAACTATTAAATAGTTCTTAACTATTTAATAGCTATTGTACCTAGTTAAAATAAATACCAAGTTGCCTGTAAAATAAATATTAATCCTAAAATAGCTATAATATAATTATAATTTATATTGTAGCTATATTAGGGTTTATTTTACAGGTAAGTATTTAGCTTTAAATAGGATTAATTTATTTAATAAGAGTTAATTTATTTCGTTAGATTAAAATTATATTTAAGTTAGGGGGGTGTTAGTGTTAGGGTTAGACTTAGCTTTAGGGGTTAATACATTTATTAGAATAGCGGTGAGCTCCGGTCGTCAGATTAGGGGTTAATAATTGAAGGTAGGTGTCGGCGATGTTAGGGAGGGCAGATTAGGGGTTAATACTATTTATGATAGGGTTAGTGAGGCGGATTCGGGGTTAATAACTTTATTATAGTAGCGCTCAGGTCCGCTCGGCAGCTTAGGGGTTAATAAGTGTAGGTAGGTGTCGGCGACGTTGAGGGGGGCAGATTAGGGGTTAATAAATATAATATAGGGGTCGGCGGTGTTAGGGGCAGCAGATTAGGGGTACATAAGTATAACGTAGGTGGCGGTCGGAAGATTAGGGGTTAAAATTTTTAATCGAGTGGCGGCGATGTGGGGGGAGCTCGGTTTAGGGGTACATAGGTAGTTTATGGGTGTTAGTGTACTTTAGGGTACAGTAGTTAAGAGCTTTATAAACCGGCGTTAGCCAGAAAGCTCTTAACTCCTGCTTTTTTCAGGCGGCTGGAATCTTGTCGTTAGAGCTCTAACGCTCACTGCAGAAACGACTCTAAATACCAGCGTTAGAAAGATCCCATTGAAAAGATAGGCTACGCAAATGGCGTAGGGGGATCTGCGGTATGGAAAAGTCGCGGCTGCAAAGTGAGCGTTAGACCCTTTAATCACTGACTCCAAATACCAGCGGGCGGCCAAAACCAGCGTTAGGAGCCTCTAACGCTGGTTTTGACGGCTACCGCCGAACTCTAAATCTAGGCCTAAGTGATTCAATAAAACAAAGTCAACATGAGGAAAATAAATACAATTGTTTCAAACCAGTAAGACTGGATTTCTTTTTTAACTACAACAGTTCTGGGGATCCCCTATAAACTAGGACTCAATATTTATGTGAACATATATTTGTGTGCAACGTTCTTTATGATGTGTGTGTTGCAAGTAGGGCGAATTTGTTATATCAATTACGTGATGAATTAAATGTTAATCTTGCTGGTTTGAAACAATTGTATTTATTTTCAGCATGTTGACTTTGTTTTATTGAATCACTTGCGGCTAGATTACGAGTTTTTGTTGGTAAGGGGTGCGTTGCTAACGCAAGTTTTCCTTACCGCTCAACTACAGTAACGCTGGTATTACGGGTCTTTATAAACCCGGCGTTAGCCGCAAAAAAGTGAGCGTAGAGCAGAATTTAGCTCCACATCTCACCTCAATAACAGCGTTGCTTACGTTGGCGGTAAGCAGGTAAAACGTGCTTGTGCACAATTTCCCCATAGGGATCAATGGGGCAGAGCCGGCTGAAAAAAAACCTAACACCTGCAAAAAAGCAGCGTAAAGCTCCTAACGCAGCCCCATTGATTCCTATGGGGAAACACATTTTATGTCTACACCTAACACCCTAACATGTACCCTGAGTCTAAACACCCCTAATCTTACACTTATTAACCCCTAATCTGCCGTCCCCGACATCGTCGCCACATGCATAATATTATTAACCCCTAATCTGCCGCTCCGGACACCACTGCCACCTACATTATACTTATGAACCCCTAATCTGTCGCCCCCAACATCGCCGACATCTACATTATATTTATTAACCCCAATTCTGCTGCCCCCAATGTCGTCGCAACTTACCTACAATTATTAACCCCTAGTCTGCCGCCCCCAACGTCGCCGCCACTATAATAAAGTTATTAACCCCTAAATCTAAGTCTAACCCTAACACCCCCCTACTTAAATATAATTTAAATACATCTAAATAAATATTCCTATCATTAAATAAATAATTCCTATTTAAAACTAAATACTTACCTGTAAAATAAACCCTAAGCTAGCTACAATATAACTAATAGTTATCTTATGGTTTATTTTTATTTTACAGGCAAGTTTGTATTTATTTTAACTAGGTACAATAGTTATTAAATAGTTATTAACTATTTAATAACTTCCTAGTTAAAATAAATACAAAAGTACCTGTAAAATAAAACCTAACCTAAGTTACAATTACACCTAACACTACACTATAATTCAATTAATTACCTAAATTAACTACAATTAATTACAATTAAATTAAATAAAGTATATAAAAAACCCCACAAAATTACAGAAAATAATAAAATAATTACATTTTTTTTTAAACTAATCACACCTAATCTGATTTCCCTAATAAAATAAAAAAGCCCCCCAAAATAATAAAAATCCCTACCCTATACTAAATTACAAATAGCCCTTAAAAGGGCTTTTGCAGGGCATTGCCCCAAAGTAATTAGCTCTTTTACCTGTAAAAAAAAGTACAATACCCCCCCAACATTAAAACCCACCACCCACACACCCAACCCTACTCTAAAACCCACCCTATCCCCCTTAATAAAACCTAACACTAACCCCTTGAAGATAACCCTACCTTGAGACGTCTTCACCCAACCCGGGCAGAAGTGGTCCTCCAGACGGTCCAAAGTCTTAATCCCATCCGGAGCGGAGCGAGTCCATCTTCAAGACATCCGACGCGGATCATCCTCTTCGTTTGACCTCGACTGGACCAATGATGGGTCCTTTAAATGACGTCATCCAAGATGGCGTCCCTTCAATTCCGATTGGCTGATAGAATTCTATCAGCCAATGGGAATTAAGGTAGAAAAAATCCTATTGGCTGATCCAATCAGCCAATAGGATTGAAGTTCAATCCTATTGGCTGATTAGAACAGCCAATAGGATTGAGCTTGCATACTATTGGCTGATTGAAACAGCCAATGGAATGCGAGCTCAATCCTATTGGCTGATTGGATTAGCCAATAGGATTTTTTCTACCTTAATTCCGATTGGCTGATAGAATTTTATCAGCCAATCGGAATTGAAGGGACGCCATCTTGGATGACGTAATTTAAAAGACCCGTCATTGGTCCAGTCGCCATCAAACGAAGAGGATGCTCCGCGTCAGATGTCTTGAAGATGGACTCGCTCCGCTCCGGATGGATGAAGATAGAAGATGCTGCCTGGATGAAGACTTCTGCCCGTCTGGAGGACCTCTTCTGCCCGGATATGATAAAGACTTTGGACTGGAGTTGGGGGGGGTATTGTACTTTTTTTTACAGGTAAAAGAGCTGATTACTTTGGGGCAATGCCCCGCAAAAAGCCCTTTTAAGGGCTATTTGTAATTTAGTATAGGGTAGGGATTTTTATTATTTTGGTTTTTTTTTTTTATTTTATTAGGGGGATTAGATTAGGTGTAATTAGTTTAATTTTTTTTTTTATTATTTTATTATTTTCTGTAATTTAGTGGGGTTTTTTTCCGTACTTTAGTTTATTTAATTTAATTGTAGTTAATTTAGGTAATTCATTTAATTATAGTGTAATGTTAGGTGTAATTGTAACTTAGGTTAGGTTTTATTTTACAAGTAATTTTGTATTTATTTTAACTAGGAAGTTATTAAATAGTTAATAATTATTTACTAACTATTGTACCTAGTTAAAATAAATACAAAGTTGCCTGTAAAATAAAAATAAACCCTTAGCTAGCTACAATGTAACTATTAGTTATATTGTAGCTATTTTAGGGTTTATTTTATAGGTAAGTATTTAGTTTTAAATAGGAATAATTTATTTAATTGTAGTAATTTTATTTCGATTTATTTAAATAATATTTAAGTTAGGGGGTGTTAGGGTTAGGGTTAGACTTAGATTTAGGGGTTAATACATTTAATATAGTGGCGGCGATGTTGGGGTCAGCAGATTAGGGGTTAATAAATGTAGGTAGGTGTCGGTGATGTTAGGGACGGCAGATTAGGGGTTAATAATATTTAACTAAGGCCTAGATTTAGAGTTCGGCGGTAGCCGTCAAAACCAGCGTTAGAGGCTCCTAACGCTGGTTTTGGCCGCCCGCTGGTATTTGGAGTCAGTGATTAAAGGGTCTAACGCTCACTTTACAGCCGCGACTTTTCCATACCGCAGATCCCCCTACGCCATTTGCGTATCCTATCTTTTCAATGGGATCTTTCTAACGCCGGTATTTAGAGTCGTTTCTGCAGTGAGCGTTAGAGCTCTAACGACAAGATTCCAGCCGCCTGAAAATAGCAGGAGTTAAGAGCTTTCTGGCTAACGCCGGTTTATAAAGCTCTTAACTAC
This sequence comes from Bombina bombina, assembly GCF_027579735.1. NCBI lineage: Eukaryota > Metazoa > Chordata > Amphibia > Anura > Bombinatoridae > Bombina > Bombina bombina. Next base: position 310,943 of record NW_026512337.1, read on the forward strand.
TGTACCCTAAAGTACACTAACACCCATAAACTACCTATGTACCCCTAAACCGAGCTCCCCCCACATCGCCGCCACTCGATTAAAAATTTTAACCCCTAATCTTCCGACCGCCACCTACGTTATACTTATGTACCCCTAATCTGCTGCCCCTAACCCCGCCGACCCCTATATTACATTTATTAACACCTAATCTGCCCCCCACAACATCGCCGCCAGCTACTTAAAATAATTAACCCCTAATCTTCCGACCGCAAAGCGCCGCCACCTACGTTATCCTTATGTACCCCTAATCTGCTGCCCCTAACACCGCCGCCCCCTATATTATATTTATTAACCCCTAATCTGCCCCCCACAACGTCGCCGACACCTGCCTACACTTATTAACCCCTAATCTGCCGAGCGGACCGCACCGCTACTATAATAAAGTTATTAACCCCTAACCCGCCTCACTAACCCTATCATAAATAGTATTAACCCCTAATCTGCCCTCCCTAACATCGCCGACACCTAACTTCAATTATTAACCCCTAATCTTCCGATCGGAGCTCACCGCTATTCTAATAAATGTATTAACCCCTAAAGCTAAGTCTAACCCTAACACTAACACCCCCCTAACTTAAATATAATTTTAATCTAACGAAATAAATTAACTCTTATTAAATAAATTATTCCTATTTAAAGCTAAATACTTACCTGTAAAATAAATCCTAATATAGCTACAATATAAATTATAATTACATTGTAGCTATTTTAGGATTAATATTTATTTTACAGGCAACTTGGTATTTATTTTAACTAGGTACAATAGCTATTAAATAGTTAAGAACTATTTAATAGTTACCTAGTTAAAATAATAACAAATTTACCTGTAAAATAAATCCTAACCTAAGATATAATTAAACATAACACTACCCTATCAATAAAATAATTAAATAAACTACCTACAATTACCTACAATTAACCTAACACTACACTATCAATAAATTAAATAAACACAATTGCTACAAATAAATACAATTAAATAAACTAGCTAAAGTACAAAAAATAAAAAAGAACTAAGTTACAGAAAATAAAAAAATATTTACAAACATAAGAAAAATATTACAACAATTTTAAACTAATTACACCTACTCTAAGCCCCCTAATAAAATAACAAAGCCCCCCAAAATAAAAAATTCCCTACCCTATTCTAAATTAAAAAAGTTACAAGCTCTTTTACCTTACCAGCCCTGAACAGGGCCCTTTGCGGGGCATGCCCCAAGAAGTTCAGCTCTTTTGCCTGTAAAAAAAAACATACAATACCCCCCCCCCAACATTACAACCCACCACCCACATACCCCTAATCTAACCCAAACCCCCCTTAAATAAACCTAACACTAATCCCCTGAAGATCTTCCTACCTTGTCTTCACCATACCAGGTTCACCGATCCGTCCTGGCTCCAAGATCTTCATCCAACCCAAGCGGGGGTTGGCGATCCATAATCCGGTGCTGAAGAGGTCCAGAAGAGGCTCCAAAGTCTTCATCCTATCCGGCAAGAAGAGGACATCCGGACCGGCAAACATCTTCTCCAAGCCGCATCTTCTATCTTCTTCCATCCGGTGCGGAGCGGGTCCATCTTGAAGCAGGCGACGCGGATCCATCCTCTTCTTCCGATGTCTCCCGACGAATGACGGTTCCTTTAAGGGACGTCATCCAAGATGGCGTCCCTCGAATTCCGATTGGCTGATAGGATTCTATCAGCCAATCGGAATTAAGGTAGGAATTTTCTTATTGGCTGATGGAATCAGCCAATCAGAATCTAGTTCAATCCGATTGGCCGATCCAATCAGCCAATCAGATTGAGCTCACATTCTATTGGCTGATCGGAACAGCCAATAGAATGCGAGCTCAATCTGATTGGCTGATTGGATCAGCCAATCGGATTGAACTTGATTCTGATTGGCTGATTCCATCAGCCAATCAGAAAATTCCTACCTTAATTCCGATTGGCTGATAGAATCCTATCAGCCAATCGGAATTCGAGGGACGCCATCTTGGATGACGTCCCTTAAAGGAACCGTCATTCGTCGGGAGACATCGGAAGAAGAGGATGGATCCGCGTCGCCTGCTTCAAGATGGACCCGCTCCGCACCGGATGGAAGAAGATAGAAGATGCGGCTTGGAGAAGATGTTTGCCGGTCCGGATGTCCTCTTCTTGCCGGATAGGATGAAGACTTTGGAGCCTCTTCTGGACCTCTTCAGCACCGGATTATGGATCGCCAACCCCCGCTTGGGTTGGATGAAGATCTTGGAGCCAGGACGGATCGGTGAACCTGGTATGGTGAAGACAAGGTAGGAAGATCTTCAGGGGATTAGTGTTAGGTTTATTTAAGGGGGGTTTGGGTTAGATTAGGGGTATGTGGGTGGTGGGTTGTAATGTTGGGGGGGGGGGTATTGTATGTTTTTTTTTACAGGCAAAAGAGCTGAACTTCTTGGGGCATGCCCCGCAAAGGGCCCTGTTCAGGGCTGGTAAGGTAAAAGAGCTTGTAACTTTTTTAATTTAGAATAGGGTAGGGAATTTTTTATTTTGGGGGGCTTTGTTATTTTATTAGGGGGCTTAGAGTAGGTGTAATTAGTTTAAAATTGTTGTAATATTTTTCTTATGTTTGTAAATATTTTTTTATTTTCTGTAACTTAGTTCTTTTTTATTTTTTGTACTTTAGCTAGTTTATTTAATTGTATTTATTTGTAGCAATTGTGTTTATTTAATTTATTGATAGTGTAGTGTTAGGTTAATTGTAGGTAATTGTAGGTAGTTTATTTAATTATTTTATTGATAGGGTAGTGTTAGGTTTAATTATATCTTAGGTTAGGATTTATTTTACAGGTAATTTTGTAATTATTTTAACTAGGTAACTATTAAATAGTTCTTAACTATTTAATAGCTATTGTACCTAGTTAAAATAAATACCAAGTTGCCTGTAAAATAAATATTAATCCTAAAATAGCTAAAATATAATTATAATTTATATTGTAGCTATATTAGGGTTTATTTTACAGGTAAATATTTAGCTTTAAATAGGAATCATTTATTTAATAAGAGTTAATTTATTTCGTTATATGTAAATTATATTTAAGTTAGGGGGGTGTTAGTGTTAGGGTTAGACCTAGCTTTAGGGGTTAATACATTTATTAGAATAGCGGTGAGCTCCGATCGGAAGATTAGGGGTTAATAATTGAAGGTAGGTGTCGGCGATGTTAGGGAGGGCAGATTAGGGGTTAATACTATTTATGATAGGGTTAGTGAGACGGATTAGGGGTTAATAACTTTATTATAGTAGCGCTCAGGTCCGCTCGGCAGATTAGGGGTTAATAAGTGTAAGCAGGTGTCGGCGACGTTGTGGGGGGCAGATTAGGGGTTAATAAATATAACATAGGGGTCGGCGATGTTAGGGCAGCAGATTAGGGGTACATAGGGATAACGTAGGTTGCGGCGGTTTACGGAGCGGAAGATTAGGGGTTAAAACTGTAATGCAGGGGTCAGCGATAGCGGGGGCGGCAGATTAGGGGTTAATAAGTGTAAGGTTAGGGGTGTTTAGACTCGGGGTACATGTTAGGGTGTTAGGTGCAGACGTAGGAAGTGTTTCCCCATAGGAAACAATGGGGCTGCGTTAGGAGCTGAACGCTGCTTTTTTGCAGGTGTTAGGTTTTTTTTCAGCTCAAACAGTCCCATTGTTTCCTATGGGAGAATCGTGCACGAGCACGTTTTTGATGCCGGCCGCGTCCGTAAGCATTTCTGGTATCGAGAGTTGCATTTGCGGTAAAAATGCTCTACGCTCCTTTTTTGGAGCCTAACGCAGCATTTGTTTTAACTCTCGATACCAGAGTTAAATTTATGGTGCGGCCAGAAAAAAGCCCGCGGAGCGTTAACAGCCCTTTTACCGCCGAACTCCAAATCTAGGCCTAAGTTTGCGAAGCGGGAGTGCGGCGGTTTAGGGGTTAATACATTTATTGAAGTGGCGGCGATGTCTGGTTAGGCAGATTAGGGGTTAAAAATTTTAATATATGGTTGCGATGTGGGGGGGGCTCGGTTTAGGGGTTAATAGGTAGTTTATGGGTGTTAGTGCACTTTTTAGCACTTTAGTTAAGAGTTTTATGTTACAGCGTTAGAGTCTTGACAGGAGAGGGTGTACCGCTCACTTTTTCCAAGACTCGTAATACCGGCGTTATGCAAGTCCCATTGAAACGATAGGATACGCAATTGACATAAGGGGATTTGCGGTATGCTTGAGTCACAGAAAAAAAGTGAGCAGTACACCTGTATCTGCCAGACTTGTAATACCAGCGTTAGGAAAAAAGCAGCGTTGGGACCTCTCAACGCTGCTTTTTCACCCTAATGCAAGACTCGTAATCTAGGCGTTAGATCCGTAGTAATGTGATCTTAATTGTTACATTCTGCCCTAGTGCTGGATAAGATTGGCTTTTTGCTTCTCTGTTTTCTTTCCTTCTATTCTGCAATCTTTTTGATGACAATCTCCGTGCACCTTTTTTCTGCCTATATTTCTTTGCGAGAGGAAAAAGAGGACATGAAAATTACTAAATCTTTGGTGCTGTTACTATATATATATATATATATATATATATATATATATATATATATATATATATATATATATATATATATATAATGTGTGTATTTTTGAATAAATAGAACATTTTCTGCTATGTGAAGAACATTAGAATGTGAAAAACTAATATTTCATGTCGGGTTAGCACACTTGTTTTTTTTTTTTCTCTATTTTTCGTGCTCCATTGAAGTCCATGGGGGAAAAGACTAATGCGGTCGGAGTATTCTAACTTTGTCTTTTTAAGCGCATTTCTGTTTCCCATCCTCTTACCCATCTAGATTGTAAGTTCCCATGGGAATAGGGCCCTCAATCCCCCCTGTATTTGTCTGTAAATCTTTGTCTTTTATCGTATTGCTTCTCCATTGCACTGTTATCCCTGTACCCATGGGCAGCGCTGCGGAATCTGTTGGCGCTTTATATAAATAATAATAATAATAATATATACTGTTCTGTATAATGATTTTGGGGATAGACAACCTGCATTAATGAAAGGTTCCCCTACATTAGGATTGTACACATTCTGCACAGGTGAATGTATAGTTTGGCTGCTTTGGGCTCCTCCAGCACTTGGGCTGCACCAATAGTAGTTCCGCCCCTGGCACACAGTTCTGCTGTGTTTGGCGTAATACAGGGCAATAAGACATTGACTGTAACTCAAGTGAAATTCTAAATGATTCTGAATTTCTAAAAATGTAAACTGTGTGTAAAAGACACTGTTGAAACTATTTAAAGGAACAGAAAAGTTAAAATGAATCTTAAATAAACTGGATATAGCATGGAATTTTAGACAATATTCCAATTTACTTCTGTTATCAATTTTGCTTCGTTCTCTTGGTATCCTTTGTAAAAAAGTAATCCTAGGTGAGTTCATGAGTGTGCATGTGTCTCTATCCATCTGGCAATGTGATGCATAGATACAAATACAGCTGCCATAGACTGCTAAAGACACGTGGTCGCTCCTGAGCTCCTGCCAGCTACCTAGCTTTACATAGAATATCAAGAGTATAAAGCAGATTTGATAATAGAAGACAATTGGAAAGTTGTTTAAAATCACATGCTCTATCATAAAAGTTTAATTTTGACTTTACTGTCACTTTAAGAATGTCAAAGATGTTTATATTAAACCTGTTTATTCTGATTTTGAAAGAGGAAGTTTGTATTTGTGCAATATTTTGTATACTTGGAAATGATTTTGGTGCTATACACAGATATTAATAAATGTTAACCTCTTGGCTACCAGGAATTTCAGAGAAGAACTTGCCCAAAATACCAGAGAATTTTTGCATTTTTACTATCACTCCATTTAAACAGAAAGAAAGCCTTATGTTTTTTATTTATTTACATAGCAAAATGTTATATATATATATTAAGTAGACAACCCAAGTTATTGATCTAGATCTATTTTGATATATTTAATGCAACCATTTCACCACCAAATGCAATCATATAAAAAATAGTTAAGTTTTTCTGAAACTTTGGTTTTCTCATTTAAATTATTTACATAACGCTTGTGCAGTTATAACACAAATGGCTGTAAAAGCTTCTCTGGGATCCTTTTGTACAGAAATAGCAGACATGCATGACTTTGCTGGTAAGGGTAATAGTATATTTTAGGGATTACCCACCCACCTGAAACCTCCCACCTCCCTGATCTGTTATTGATCCCTCCCAAAGAACTCTCTTCCACACCCACACTCCTCACTACCATCTTAGGTACTGGCAGACAGTATAGGGATGCCTCCTCAACCCTCCCACTTCCCTGGTCCCTCCCAAACATCTCTCTAACCCTACCCCTCCCACTAGCATCTTAGGTGCTGGCAGCTGTCTGCCAGTATCCAGTTTATAGTACATTTTTAAAATGATTTATTAATATTCTGTGTAGGGATCCCCCTCACCCTCCGGACCTCTTACCTCCCCCACTGGACCTCCAACCCACCTCCCACGTTCCCTCCCACCGGCACCAATGGAGATTGCTACAGACAGTGACACAGACAGTGTCACTGTCTATAACAATATGGCAATCTTCCTTCATATGGTAACGAAGCACTGATCTTGTCCCATTATCATATGAAGGCACATGCTGGAAGCCCTCAAGCAGCAACTCAGACTGCTTGGGCTTTCATCATTATGGACATAGATCTACGTTTTGTGGTACGATCGGCTATATGCCGTATGATGTAGATTCTCCGTTCATATGGGCAAAAGGGTTAAAGGGACAGTAAAGTCAAAATTAAGCTTTCATAAACCAGATATGATTTTAAATAACTTACCAATGTACTTGTGTGGTCTAATGTGCTTTGTTCTCTTGTTATCCTTTGTTTGAAAGCATGCATAGGAAGGCTCAGAGACATCAATGTACTACTAGGAGCTAGCTGCTGATTGGTGGCTGCACATATATGCCTCTTGTCATTGGGTCATCTTATGTGTTTAGATAGCTCCCAGTGGTGCCTTGTTGTTCCATCAAAAAAGGATACCAAGAGAATGAAGTAAATTTGATTAATATAAGTCAGTTGGAAAGTTATTTAAAATTGTATGATCTATCTGAATCATAACCAAAATTATGTGGGGTTTCCCTTTAATCTTATGGGAAGTGAGATAGTGGAATAAAATTTGTTAGTGTAGCACCAGGTATGCTGTCTGTATTACTGAGCACACTGTCACTATGTGTTCTTCAGATTTTGGGACTTTTTATTTAACAACAAGCTCTCAAATGTGTTTTTTTTCTTCCAAGTATGGCAGAGCAGGTTTGGGTCGGCAACAAAAAACATGACAGTCTAAATTGGAAAAAAGCACTCACTGATTTTTGTTTCTGGGACAAGTGACACAGGATATGTACCAGTGATGCAGGAAATGTACCAGTGAGTCAGAAGAGGGATCAGTGATACAGGAGAGGGACCAATCACACGGGAGAGCTGCTAGTAACATAAGAGAGTGACCAGTGACAGAAGAGAGGGGTTAGTGACAAAAGTAAGAAGAACAGTGCCAAAGTAATGTGTCCATAATAAAAGTCTGGTGACAGTGTTAAACAGAAAAGACCAATAACAAACTGGAATAGTGACCAAAACAATGAGGCAAAGGGAGGAGGTAGAGTAACATAAATTACAGGTTGATGACAAATAGGAATTATTAGTGACAGTAGCGGAAGGCCAATCACTAAGAGAACAAGGAAGAGTTGGTTAGTGACAGTGGGCTGAGAATGGGGGCAGTGAGGGGGCCACATGTGACAATGGGTGAGTCAACGTGATGGAATATATAGCTTCTATATCAGCCAGTGCAAAAACGTATCAATTAAATATAAACCATAATGCTTGAGATATATAGATGATATCCCATCTATATAATGTTTTTTTGTATGACGCGCCTCACTTCCTCCCCTGTATCATATGCATTAGTAGGAACATAAAGATACCCACATCCTGTATCTCTACACACAAAAGCTGTAACCATCCTACATGTCTGCTTTATAACAATTATTTTCTTTATTTTCCAGCCAGCAAACCATTGTCCGCAACCTCTGAGTCAGGTACGTCATTTTAACATTTTGGAACAAAAACTGTCTGGGGTCTTCCAACTTTTCATTCCCCAGAATTCACTGAGAGTTTTAAAGAACTCTCTAGTCAATAACTATTTCCATATCCTACGATATGGATTATTTATGCTTTACAAATTTTATTGAATTATGTCTATGATTTAAAAGTTGAACGGAAATTATTGTTTCCCTTTGAATTATAGGTGAATTTAGGGCATAACAACTTTCTGTAGAGCACTTTATTTGCTTGTTGTAGCTTGTATATACAGTATATATGAACAAAAAAAAAAGAGAGAGAGAGAGAGAGAGAAGTGACACACAATAGTAGCACTTGTATACATATATATATATATGTGTGTGTGTGTGTGTGTGTGTGTGTGTTTGTGTATCCCAAGCCATTAGCAAAGCTCACAGGTCTGGGTATTCACAGAATTCACTTGCAGCTGTGTTTGGAATCAAATCAGTGGTTCAGACAGTTAAACACAGACCCATTTGGGTGCAAAGCCCAATAGGGGAAATCACATAAAAATATCACACTGCAGACAGAATAGTCAGCACTAACTCACATGCACACAGTTGGGATAAAAGCAATAAAGAGCTTGTTACATCATTTGGCCAAATGGTAATACACCCAAGAAAAATGTTTTCTGCTTTTAGCCCAGCTAACAATGGTGACTGGTGGAAGTGTTTTAATCATCATTATTATAAATCTGCAGAGAAGATGTGAACTGTGTAGGACAGGGAGACAGTTCTGTATAAAATATATTGCAGTTAATAGCTAAACCACCATTTTGTACAAGATGGTGGCATTGTCTATCCAAAAGATGTTTGGTGCAATAAAAACTATGAATAATAAGATTATGGGTCAGCAAAGGAGCCAACAACTAAAGTAACATATGAATTACAGATTTTTTTCTCTCACTAAAGAGTTGCTGAACTTTTTAGTGAGTCGAAGGAAAAGAACAGCTGTGACACCAAATACTCTGCAGACTATTACTTTGATGAGCATATATGAGGTTTTTTTCGCTTTCTTAAATGTTGTTTGCCAATGAGGATATACACTAATACAGGTTGTCTAGAGAATGACTTTATAAAATGTAAACTAATAATAGATTACCCCGTCAGTCTTCTAACATAGCACAGTACAGGCGATTCACACAGCATGCAAATTACATATATCAACATAGACATCACTTTTATCAGATGTTGACCACAAATTACAAAACCATTAATGATTATTTGTCTTTCTATGCCTCTGTCTTCTTACACAATTAAACCCCCCAACCCACTCACTGAACTACCCACTAATGCAACCCACTTATTGAAACAACCCACTGATTCAACCCCTCACTGAACTACCCCACTAATATAACCCACTCACTGAACTACCCTAATAATATAACCCACTCACTGAACTACCCCACTAATTCAACCCTATCACTCAACTACCCCACTAATATAACCAACTCACTGAACTACCCCACTAATCCAACCCACTCACTGAACTACCCCACTAATCCAACCCAATCACTCAACTACCCCACTAATCCAACCCAATCATTGAACTACGTAACTAATCCAACCACTCACTGAAACCCCCCACTAATCCAATCCACTCACTGAAATACCCCACTAATGCAACCCACTCACTAAACTACCCAACTAATGCAATCCACTCACTAAACTATCCCTCTAATGCAACCCACTCACTGAAAACCCCCACTAATCGGTCCCACTCACTGGACTACCCCAATAATGCAACCAACTCACTGAACTACCCACTACTGCAACCCACTTACTGATACACCCCACTAATCCAGCCCACTCACTGAAACCCCCAACTAATCCAACCACTCAGTGAACTACCCCACTAATATAACCCACTCACTGAACTACCCCACTAGTCCAATTTACTCACTGAAACCCCCAACTAATCCAACCACTCAGTGAACTACCCCACTAATATAACCGACTCACTGAACTACCCCACTAGTCCAATTTACTCACTGAACTACCCACTAATCCAACCCACTCACTGAACTACCCCACTTATCCAGCCCACTCACTGAAAACCCCCACTAGTCCAACTCACTCACTAAATTACCTCTCTAACGCAATCCACTCACTGAAAACCCCCACTAATCCAACCCACTCACTAAGCCACCCACTAATGCAACCCACTTACTGAAACACCCCAGTAATCCAACCCACTCACTGAACTACTCCACTTATCCAACCCATTTACTGAACTACGGCTACCCCACTAATGCAACCCACTTACTTAACAACCCCATTAATCGGTCCCACTCACTGAACTACCCCACTAATCCAACCTGCTCACTGAACTAACCACTAACGCAACTCACTTACGGAAATCCCCCACTAATCCAACCCACTCACTGAACTACCCCACTAATCCAACCAATTTACTTAACTACCCCTCTAATGCAATCCACTCACTAAAACACCCCACTAATCTGTCCCACTCACTGAACTACCCCACTAATGCAACCCGCTCACTGAACTACCCCACTAATTGGTCCCAATCACTGAACTACCCCACTAATCCAACCACTCACTGATCTACCCCACTAATATAACCCACTCACTGGACTACCCCACTAATCCAACACACTCACTAAACTACCCCACTAATGCAATCAACTCACTAAACTACCCCATTAAGGCAACCCACTCACTAAACTACCCCTTCAATGCAACCCACTCACTGAAATCTTCCACTTATCAGTCCCACTCACTGAACTACCCCACTAATCCAACCCACTCACTAAACTAAACTACCAACTAATGCAACCCACTTACTGAAACAACCCACTAATTCAACCCCTCATTGAACTACCCCACTAATATAACCCAATCACTGAACTATCCCACAAATATAACCCACTCACTGAACTACCCCACTAATCCAACCCACTCACTGAACTACCCCACTAATCCAACCCAATCACTGGAATACCCACTAATTCAACCCACTTACTGAAACAACCCACTAATTCAACCCACTCACTGAACAACCCCACTAATCCAACACATTTACTGAACTACAGCTACCCCACTAATGCAACCCACTTACTGAACAACACCATTAATCTGTCCCACTCACTGAACTACCCCACTAATCATGCCCACTCACGGAACTACCCACTAATGCAACCCATTTATGGAAACACCCCACTAATCCAACCCACTAACTGAACTACCCCACTAATCCAACCCATTTACTTAACTACCCCTCTAATGCAACCCACTCACTGAAACACCCCACTAATCAGTCCCACTCACTGAACTACCCCACTAATGCCACCCACTCACTGAACTAGCCCACTAATCAGTCCCAATCACTGAACTACCCCACTAATCCAACCCACTCAATGAACTTACTAAAACACCCCACTAATCCAACACACTCACTAAACTGTCCTACTAATCCAACCCATTTACTGAACTACCCCACTAATACAACCCACTGACTGAACTACCCACTAATCCAACCCACTCACTCAACTACCCAACAAATTCAACCCACTAAATGAACTACCCCACAAATCCAACCCACTCACTGAACTACCCCACTAATCCAACCCACTCACTGAAAATCCCCACTAAACCAACTTACACACTGAACTACCCCACAAATCCAACCTACTTACTGAAATACCCCACTAATCCAACCCACTCACTGAACTACCCCACTAATCCAACCCACTCACTGAAAACCTCTACTAATCCAACCCACTCACTAAACTACCTCACTAATGCAACCCACTCACTAAACTACCCCTCTAATGCAACCCATTCACTGAAACCCCCCACTAATTGGTCCCACTCACTGGACTACCCCACTAATCCCACCCACTCACTGAACTACCCCACTAATCCAACTCACTCACTGAACTACCCCACACATCCAACCCATTCACTGAAAAGCCCCACTAATCCAACCCACTCACTGAAAACCCCCACTTATCCAACCCACTCACTGAACTACCCCACATATGCAACACACTCACTGAACTACCCCACTAATATAACCAATTTACTGAACTACCCCACTAATCCAACCAACTGACTGAACTACCCCACTAATCCAACCCACTCACTGAAAAGCCCCACTAATCCCACCCACTCACTGAAAACCCCCACTTATCCAACCCACTCACTGAACTACCCCACATATGCAACCCACTCACTGAACTACCCCACTAATATAACCAATTCACTGAACTACCCCAATTATCCAACCAACTCACCGAAATACCCCACTAATTCAACCCACTCACTGAACTACCCCACTAATACAACCCACTCACTGAACTACCAAACTAATCCAACCCACTCACTGAACTACCCCACAAATCCAACCCACTCACTGAATTACCCCACTAATCAAACCCACTCACTGAACTACCCCACTAATGCAACCAACTAACTGAACTACCACACTAATCCAACCCCTTCACTGAACTACCCCACTAATCCAACCCACTCACTGAACTACCCCATAAATCCAACCCACACACTGAACTACCCCACTAATCCAACTCATTCACTGAACTACCCCACTAATGCTACCCACTTACTGAACTACCCCACTAATGCAACCCACTCACTGAACTACCCCACTAATATAACCCACTCACTGAACTACCCCACTAATCAAAACCATTCACAAAACTCCCCCACTAATCCAACACACTCACTAAACTACCCCACTAATGCAACCAACTCACTAAACTAGCCCATTAAGGCAACCAACTCACTAAACTATCCCTTCAATGCAACCCACTCACTGAAAAACTCCACTTATTGGTCCCACTCACTGACTACCCCACTAATGCAACCCACTTACTGAAACCACCCACTAATTCAACCCCTCACTGAACTACCCCACTAATATAACCCAATCACTGAACTACCCCACTAATCCAACCCAATCACTGGACTACCCCACTAATCCAACTCACTCACTGAACTACCCCACTAATGCAACCCACTCGCTGAAACAACCCACTAATTCAACCCACTCACTGAAACACCCCACTAATGCAACCCACTCACTGAACTACCCCACTAATCGGTCCCAATCACTGAACTACCCCACTAATCTAACACACTCACTGAACTACCCCACTAATCCAACCCATTTACTGAACTACCCCACCAATTCAACCCACTGACTGAACTACCCCACTGATAAAACCACTGACTGAACTACTCACTAATCCATCCCACTCGCTGAACTACCCAACAAATTCAACCCACTAACTGAACTACCCCACAAATCCAACCCACTCACTGAACTACCCCACAAAGCCAACCCATTCACTGAACTATCCCACTAATGCAACCCACTAACTGAACTACCCCACAAATCCAACCCACTCACTGAACTACCTCACAAATCCAACCCACTCACTGAACTACCCAATTTATCCATCCCACTCATTGAAAATCCACATTAATCCAACTCACTCACTGAACTACCCCACAAATCCAACCCACTTACTGAACTACCTCACAAATCCAACCCACTCACTGAACTACCCCACTAATCCAACCCACTCACTGAAACCCCCCACTAATCCAACCCACTCAATTAACTACCCCACTAATGCAACCCACTCACTAAACTACCCCTCTAATGCAATTCACTCACTGAAAACCCCCACTAATTGGTACCACTCACTGGACTACCCCACTAATCCCACCCACTCACTGATCTACCCCACTAATCCAACTCACTCACTGAACTACCCCACAAATCCAACCCACTCACTGAACTACCTCACAAATCCACCCACTTACTGAACTACCCCACTTATCCAACCCACTCACTGAAAATCCCCACTAATCCAACCCACTCACTGAACTACCCCACTAATCCAACCCACTCACTTAAAACCCCCATTAATCCAACCCACTCACTGAACTACCCCACTAATGCAACCCACTCACTGAACTACCCCACTAATATAACACATTCACTGAACTACCCCACTAATCTAACCACTTACTGAACTACCCCACTAATCCAACCCACTCACTGAACTACCCCACTAATGCAACCCACTCACTGAACTACCCCACTAATATAACACATTCACTGAACTACCCCACTAATCCAACCCAGTCACTGAACTACCCCACTAATCCAACTAACTCATTGAACTTCCCCACTAATTCAACCCACTTACTGAACTACCCCACTAATCCAACCCACTTGCTGAACTACCCCACAAATCCAACCCACTCACTGAATTACCCCACTAATCAAACCCACTCACTGAACTACCCCACTAATGCAACCAAATAACTGAACTACCACACTAATCCAACCCCTTCACTGGACTACCCCACTAATCCAACCCACTCACTGAACTAACCTACAAATCCAATCCACACACTGAACTACCCCACTAATCCAACCCATTCACTGAACTACCCCACTAATGCACACCACTTTCTGAACTACTCCACTAATGCAACCCACTTACTGAACTACCCCATTAATCCGACCCACTCACTGAACTACCCCACTAATCCAGGGTTTATTGCGGGTGTGTGCACGCAATGGATGGAATTTGAAAGTAACCGGTTTTACAAATTTAACGTGCATTTGGGTAAGCGTGACTATCTTCACTTATTATTTTTATTCTTAAATACATAGTTCTCTATATATTTGTTATATTTTTCTATGCCTATATCTGCATATCTATAGAAATAGAAATGCAGGTATTGGTGTATACACACACATATATGTATGTATGTAAGAATAAAATAACATTATCCTGTAAATGAAGAACATTGGAATGTGAAATATGTACAGTAAATATACAGCAAAACACACATATATATATATATATATATATACATATATATACATATATATATATATAAATAAGTGCACTGGAGCCCTTTGCAGTCATGTAGCTGAAAACATGAAAAAAACATATTTATGCAATATTCAAATTTACTCAAGTGTTTATCTGTGTTTATACTGTAAATATTTCCCATTCCAATGTTCTCCACATAAAAATAGATATTCCTATATGTATATATATATATATATATATATATATATATATATATATATATATATATATATATACACATATATAATCATATATATAGGTATAGATATATATTTTACCAAAATACCATTATTTATTTTTATATATATATATTATAATATATATATAGGAAAAATTCTTCTATGTGAAGAACAATGGAGGGATGTCTGGTTAGTGCACTTGAGAAAATGCGCTCTGTTGACTTTTATGGGGAAATACATTAACACAACTGCGATATTGTAACTTTGCTAACCCAACACGGGCAAGTGAAATCTTTTTACTTCAAACTTTTAATGCACATGGATTTGACGTGTGCAAAAAGCTTACTTCTAGCGGTGTTAACGCTCGAACGGGAGCAATACATAGCGCTCCATTCTTAATCTAGCACTTAGTCATTCACTTATCCACCTTCTTATTAATCCAGCCATACAATCGTTCACCACCTCATTAATCCAACCACCCATGCATCACTCATCTGCTATCCATGGATTCATCCATCAATCCAATAACCTTTCCTCTGCTGAAGGCCTAATCCTCTAATTATCTTTCTATTTAACCCTTTGAGTGCTAACGACGGCTTTGAGCCGTCACAAGCACTCACCCACCTTGAGAGCAATCTGGCGGCTCCCACTGACTCCCACCATGGCGATCTGGCCTGTATAGTGACAGGCATTGCCGGGGATTCACGTTTCGAGTGGTGACATCACGCGCAATGACGTGATGATGCACTGCGCAACTTTATTTAAAAATTACTATATACAATATAGGGAAATACGGCATGCTGCTTAGAAGCCTGTATCTCAGGCATCTAAGCACCTATAGATCCTCAAGACCCACCGTTGGAAAGGTAATCACCTAACCTTTCCAACGGTATACATCTCCATCTCAGGGATCTGGAAAAAAAGTAAAAAAAGTAAAAAATTTATATATTTACAAAATTAAAAAAAAAAATCCAGCTTAGCACCCAGGTGGGAAATGGCTTAGCACTCAAAGGGTTTACCTTTCACTAGCTGCGCACACAATAGAACATCTTGCCTAACTCTCTGAGATTCGCCACTAGTTTATAGGGTTTTAACAACCCATCATACATGTGTCCTCTATCTTACCAATACCTAGCTGTCATTTCCTTCTTTCATTTCAGAAGCTCTTTGTGGTGACTGCTACCGGATTGATACCGTGACTTTGGTTGGTGTGGTCCTGGGGGATATCCTGTTAACGGTCATTATTATCTTGGTTGTATATTTCTGTACAAAGCAAACCTTCCAGAAACGATCAGTCATTGGTAAGTTAGACGCCTCCATATAATGATATGTGAAATATAACAATGACAAGTATAAAAGGTGCATTGATTACTTTAATTATCTCTGTTTGTCAACATAAATCCTCACATTGATTTTCTCCAAAAAATGTATTAATCTAATTATTAATACACAGTGGTGGCATATTGATGATTATAAGTTCAGGTTATATATATATAATTCAAGTAAAGGATAAGCACTCTTTAACCCCAGGCTG
Source organism: Bombina bombina (assembly GCF_027579735.1). Taxonomy (NCBI): domain Eukaryota; kingdom Metazoa; phylum Chordata; class Amphibia; order Anura; family Bombinatoridae; genus Bombina; species Bombina bombina. Next base: position 327,690 of record NW_026512337.1, read on the forward strand.
AGGTAAGCATATACCAGGGTGCATGTGTCAGATATAAACAGTCAGCACTCACTGGAGTTAAGTAAAAAAGAACTTTTATTGAAAAAAAGTTAAAAGCATAGTCCCATGACGTTTTGGTGTCTACAGACACCTTTGTCAAATGGCATCACCCAGCTTGAGAACCGTTGTACAATCCTGACATCCGGGAGGCAGAGTTATTTTTTACTTATATCCAGTGAGTGCTGTCTTTGCTCTGGACTATATATATATATATATATATATATATATATATATATATATATACTGTATATACTCTGTATATGAGAGTATAAAGTATAATTGAAGAAAATAAATGTTATTAATGTTCCAAACATTAATGAGATTGATCCTTTATATCTTCTAGATGACAAGAAAATCTATATGAACATGCCCGGCAGATAAAGCGAAGTTTTCTGCTGACTGACCACTGACAACATAAAGAATCTGGTTTCTTGAAATTAAAAACCACTGTATATAATTATAAATAATATTTTATATGTATACTCTCTGTAGTGTACTGTGCAAAACGTTCATAAACGAAGATGGTTCCAGTGGGTCACAAACTATGTCGCTTTCCCTGTTTCTCTGCTCACAGCTGATGCCCACATAGAAGAAATTACCTGACAAAGCTCAGCTTTATATATATATGTAGGCACCTACAATTGAGGCTACTTCTTATATCAAACGCACCAAACCATTTTGCACATAAATGAATAAATTAATTAACAAACATAGAGGTATATTCTAATCCTTAAAGGGATAGGAAACCCTAATATTTTCTTTCATTATTCGGATAGAACATTCAATTTTAAACAACTTTTCAATTTACTTCTATAATTAAATTTGCTTAATTCTCTTGTTATCCTTTGCTGAAGGAACAGCATTGCACTACTGGCATCTATCTGAACACATCTAGTTAGCCAATCACAAGAGACAAATGTGGGCAGGCAACAATCAGTAGCTATCTCCCTCTAGTGTAGCATGTGTGTGTTTTTTCAACAAGGGATACCAAGAGAATGAAGCACATTTGAAAATAAAAGTGAATTTAAAAGTGTTTTAAAATGACCGGGTCTATCTGAATCGTGCAAGTTTAATTTTGACTTTCTTATCCCTTTAAGGAAAGCTTACTTTTTTTTTTTCCAAATGTAACTATTACATTTTGTAAATAAAAAAACCCCATTAATAACTTTTCTAAAGGAGTATAATTAAATACACCTGACTTTTGTTTTATATGTTTTGTGCTTCATCTTCCAATATTTTAATAGTCACGTTGATTGGAGTAGCCATGTTAGTCCAGAGATTTAGATATCAAAATAACAAGAGTATTGCATTGAGCAATGATACTTTTTTATTGGACTAACTATACATTTATAAGTTGACAAGTTTTCGGAAGAGTTCCTTCCTTTATCAAGTCTAAAGCAATACTGACCAATTCAATGGAATTTACAGATTGTATCTTAAAACACAGAATAGCTAAGAAGACAGTGCAGGGAGAGGAGGGGGTGTCGTAAAAATCATGAGGGGGGCTTAGGTAACAGGCAGACAGTGTCCAGTGTAGGAGAACAGACAGGGGAAATATATAGCTTTACATAGAGCATATACTGACATAAAGTTATATATCAACATTGAATCAATATCTATAAAGATGTGAAATTGTATATACAGGGGGAATACAAAAGTTAAGAAAAGACAAAAGTGTGGACATAGGCTTACCTGTGTACCTATGTATAAAGAATGTGGAATATACAATGTAATTGACTAAATGAAATTACATTACAAAAAATTTTGCTAATGTGTTAAGAATCCAGAGTCCACATTTAGTCCAGAATTAAACAGGTTGAAGTGCATTATCATTTTCATTTCAAAGGTTTTTCTTTCCATGGTGTTTTTGAAGTTGCCTCTGAGAATTTTGATTTTGAGGTTTTGGATGGAGTGGTCAGGTTGGGTGAAATGGTGACCAACAGGGGTGCAGTATTTTGTTTCACAGTGGTTTTTGATTGAGTGTCTGTGTAAGTTCATTCGAAGGTGCAGTTTTTGGCTTGTTTCTCCAATATAGCATCCCATTTCTCATGCAGTGCAATGTATCATGTATACCACATTTGCAGATATACATGAATATGCCCCTTTAATGTTATAGGATTTATTAAGGTGATTTGCTGTGCTGCTTTCACAAACGTGTTGACACAGTTTGCAGAGAGCTTTATAGCAGCACTTGGTTCCATTCTGAGTGTTCTTTTTCTCAAGGGGTAGCTTCCTATGTACCAGTTTCTGCTTTAGGTTAGGTGCTTGTCTGTATGCCAGGATTGGGGGTTTTGGAAAGATTTTTTTGAGTGTGGGATTCTCTAAGAGTAGTGGCTGTAAGTCTTTTATGATTTTTCGTATCCCTTCCACAGCAGGGTTGTATTTGACTACTAGTGGGATACATGATATGTTTTTCTTCTCCCTGTATTGTAGTAAGTGTTCACGTGGGGTATTGAGGGCAGAGTTAATTTTTTTTATTTATAATCCTTGTTTTGTAACCTTTTTCTCTGAATGATTGGGACAGTGTGATGAGGTGTTTGTCACGGTCCTTGGTATCTGAGCAAATTCTGTGGTATCTTGTAGCCTGACTGTAGATTATGGATTTTTTAATGTGACTGGGGTGGGAGCTGGAGCTGTGGAGGTAGCTGCATCTATCTGTTGGTTTCCTGTATACAGATGAGTGTAGTTTGCCATTTGTGATGGATATTGTTGTATCCAGGAAGCTGTCACAGTCTCTAGAAAAGTTCATTTTAAGCTTGATTGATGCATGAAATAGATTAAATGATTTATGAAAATGTTCAAGGTTTTTTTCTTCTTCTGTCCATATGATGAAAATATCATCGATGTAGCGAAAGTATTTGAATGGTTTGTGAGGGTGAGTGGCTAGGAATCTCTGTTCTAAGTCAGCCATGAAGAGGTTTGCGTACTGTGGTGCCATTTTGGTGCCCATGGCTGTTCCCATGATTTGTAAGTAGATGGAGTGGTTGAAGATTAAATAATTGTGAGTAAGTATAAATTCTGTAAGTTTACTGACTGTAGAAGCACTATATGTCTGGTTAGGGCTGGACAAACTGGTGCCCTCTAACCCTAGCATAGGGACATTCTACATGCTCCCAAAAATCCACAAACCAGGGAACCCAGGAAGACCAATAATAACAGGCATGGACACTCTGACTGAGCAACTATCGGGCCTAGTGGAGAATATTCTTAAGCCCTTAGTTATTAACACCACTAGCTTTATAAAAGACACCACTGATTTTCTTAACAAAATCCGCCAGATAACAGAATTGCCAGAGGATACTATACTTGTGACAATGGATGTGGAATCCCTGTACAGCAATATTCCACATAAAGATGGTATTGATGCCTGCTTAAACTTTCTTTCCTCCAACAGCCCTAACCAGACATATAGTGCTTCTACAGTCAGTAAACTTACAGAATTTATACTTACTCACAATTATTTCATCTTCAACCACTCCATCTACTTACAAATCATGGGAACAGCCATGGGCACCAAAATGGCACCACAGTACGCAAACCTCTTCATGGCTGACTTAGAACAGAGATTCCTAGCCACTCACCCTCACAAACCATTCAAATACTTTCGCTACATTGATGATATTTTCATCATATGGACAGAAGGAGAAAAAAACCTTGAACATTTTCATAAATCATTTAATCTATTTCATGCATCAATCAAGCTTAAAATGAACATTTCTAGAGACTGTGTCAGCTTCCTGGATACAACAATATCCATCACAAATGGCAAACTACACTCATCTGTATACAGGAAACCAACAGATAGATGCAGCTACCTCCACAGCTCCAGCTCCCACCCCAGTCACATTAAAAAATCCATAATCTACAGTCAGGCTACAAGATACCACAGAATTTGCTCAGATACCAAGGACCGTGACAAACACCTCATCACACTGTCCCAATCATTCAGAGAAAAAGGTTACAAAACAAGGATTATAAATAAAAAAATTAACTCTGCCCTCAATACTCCACGTGAACACTTACTACAATACAGGGAGAAGAAAAACATATCATGTATCCCACTAGTAGTCAAATACAACCCTGCGGTGGAAGGGATACGAAAAATCATAAAAGACATACAGCCACTACTCTTAGAGGATCCCACACTCAAAAAATCTTTCCAAAACCCCCAATCCTGGCATACAGACAAGCACCTAACCTAAAGCAGAAACTGGTACATAGGAAGCTACCCCTTGAGAAAAAGAACACTCAGAATGGAACCAAGTGCTGCTATAAAGCTCTCTGCAAACTGTGTCAACACGTTTGTGAAAGCAGCACAGCAAATCACCGTAATAAATCCTATAACATTAAAGGGGCATATTCATGTATATCTGCAAATGTGGTATACATGATACATTGCACTGCAGGTGAAGTGGGATGCTATATTGGAGAAACAAGCCAAAAACTGCACCTTCGAATTAACTTACACAGACACTCAATCAAAAACCACTGTGAAACAAAATACTGCACCCCTGTTGGTCACCATTTCACCCAACCTGACCACTCCATCCAAAACCTCAAAATCAAAATTCTAAGAGGCAACTTCAAAAACACAATGGAAAGAAAAACCTTTGAAATGAAAATGATAATGCACTTCAACCTGTTTAATTCTGGATTAAATGTGGACTCTGGATTCTTAACACATTATCAACATTTTTTGTAATGTAATTTCATTTAGTCAATTACATTGTATATTCCACATTCTTTATACATAGGTACACAGGTAAGCCTATGTCCACACTTTTGTCTTTTTTAACTTTTGTATTCCCCCTGTATATACAATTTCACATCTTTATAGATATTGATGCAATGTTGATATATAACTTTATGTCAGTATATGCTCTATGTAAAGCTATATATTTCCCCTGTCTGTTCCCCTACACTGGACACTGTCTGCCTGTTACCTAAGCCCCCCTCATGATTTTTACGACACCTCCTCCTCTCCCTGCACTGTCTTCTTAGCTATTCTGTGTTTTAAGATACAATCTGTAAATTCCATTGAATTGGTCAGTATTGCTTTAGACTTGATAAAGGAAGGAACTCTTCCGAAAACTTGTCAACGTATAAATGTATAGTTAGTCCAATAAAAAAGTATCATTGCTCAATGAAATACTCTTGTTATTTTAATATTTTAATATATATATATATATATATATATATATATATATATATATATATATATATATATATATATATATATATATATATATATATATATATATGTTTATTGTAACATTGTTACCCTTTGGTAAGTCATTCAATTTATAATAAATTATGCTATGTATGTTTGACATTCCAGTGATAGAAAGTATGTTCTTCTGATTCATTTCTATAGAATGGATCTTAACATTCAAATATTGAAATGTAACATTAGAATATGACATTTGAATGTTAATATCCATAGACATACATGGAAGTCTATGAGAGTCAACATTTAAGTAGTAATGGTCACAGATATTCAAATCATACATTTGTTTGCCATACAATCAACATTCATTTAGTAAGAACAAATGGACCCAACATTTGTTTTTTTTTTTAACAAATGAGCTGAAACATTCATATCTGTCTAATAAAGAGCTCTAATTTTGAGATATCAGATTTGTCATCTATGGCTGTTTATAATATCTAAGGACTAGATCACATATTAGTTGTGAAGTTAGCAACTGATCAAGGCAACAAAAAATACAGGCAGATTTATGTCCCTTTAATGCAGTTTAGGTCATTCTTCTTCTTCTGTAAATCCATATAAATTCAGACTCATACCCTCCCAATAGGTAGAAAAAAACATTTAAATTTAAAAACAAATTAAATATGAAAAAACAGAGGAAACATTGGCCATTTCAAAAGCTATGCAGGTGACAAATATTACACTCACAATTATATATATTTATGTAACCAAATATATGTAATATTTATGTAATGCAGATATGTATGGAAATTTAATTGCAGAATAATATAGAAATCATCAGTATGTCCATCTAAATATGCCATTTTTAAATATATAATAATAATAATAATTATTATTATTTATTTATTTGTAAATCACTGCCTAATTCTGCAGAGCTGGGTACATGAGTTTGGTAACTTGGTAAAAAATAAATAGATATACAAGAGTAGAGGGCTGCTCCCAAGAGCTTACCATCTACAGTAAAATACAAACCTCACATTCTAAACTATAGGGGAGTAATTCTTTGAAGTGCACTTTGGAAAGAGCAGTGGCGAATGGCGCTTTGACAAAAAGAAATACAGCATTGAATAATGCGTGAGTATTGCATTTAGGTTAAAACAGTATGCTGTGTTATCAGCAAGCTTATCTCCCCCTAGTGGGTAAGAATAGGTTTTGCACAAAGACTTCAGGCTAAATGCGTAAAGCTTGTATGTGCAGCTACTCAAAGATCCTTCAAGTCTGAGGAGTTCTTTGTGGAATTCATAAAAAAAAAAAAAAGAAATTACAAAAAAAACAAAAAAAACTTCTTGTTATGCGCAATATAAACCATGAGAGAAAAATGATGGGTTTTATGTCCCTTTATTTTATTAAATAAACAAGAGAAATACAGTGTATTATACTCCTCAATACATTAAAGTTGTATTTCTAATACATTTAAAGGGGCAACACTTTTTGTTTAGATATTTATATCACCTGTATTGCAAATGTGCGTGCAAAAGAAATAATTAAACACAATTTACAATGTTTTAAAGATTGATAGCAGTTCAGGGATACACTCCTTGTAGAATTCATAGTCAAAGTCTCTTTTGCTGTGGTCACATAGTGACAGATGTAAATAGGCTTGAGCACTGATCTAACCAATCACTATGTAGAATGTTGCAGGGTCATACCTGCTATTCCTAAGTATGTATCAGAGGTATCTTACAGCAAGTGCAGGTAAATAGATTATGGACATTTCAGGATAGATTACAAGTGGAGCGCTAATTTATCACACACCCGCAAACGGGCAAATTTGCAATAAATAACAAGCAGTTACAATTGATTAGAGCTCAGAAAATTAACTAGAGATCAGATCTCTGGTTAATTTTCTAATAGTACCCCATTTTTTCATAAAAACTACTGCACTAGGCAGTTTTTACGGGTTAAAAGTGGCAGGTGTGGGTTGTTAGAAAAAAAACCGCACTGAAAGTGACTTTACATTGCGGTCTATGGGGACTGTGTGTTCCCTGTAAATATATATGTATATGCTTATATACAGTACATATACAGTATATTTATGTGTTAATATGAGTATATAAGCATATACATATATATTTATACATCCTGCCATCCGGTGCTTCTTACCCCCTTCACTGCGCTTAGGATCTGTGCCGTGTATGACGGCATCAGAACGAGGCTCCCATTGGAGCCTATGGAAGCATGCTCTCGTGAGCGCAATGCTTCCATGCAATGCGAATGCGAGGTTGCGTTCCCATTGCACCTAACTCATATACCAGTGCACATTTGCGTGCACTGGTATTACTCATTTGACGGCAAATATCATTTTTGCAGAAGCAATATTTTGTGCTCAACTTGTAATCTGGCTTTTCATTGTAGGTTATTGTCATGAATGCCGGGCTGCAGAGGCTAAACTCCTATCCCCCCCCCACCTACCCCCTCTTGTTTCTCAGCGGTTTTGGGCTCCTCAGAGCAACCCAGGATATCCCAGAGCTTTGGTTTTCCTTGATTTATATGTTAACCTGATCTAAAAAGTGCTGGTCGCTGACTGAACCATCTCCCTCCGACCGGCCGGGCCCCTGGATCTACCGGCCGACTACAGCACCCCGTATCCTCTGGAGATCTTTACCTCTGGCTGCTTCAGAGGCCCCTTGCCCCAGAGCTCTGCTCTTTTGGGGATTGGTACCGCGTGGGGAGGGTAAGATGTGGGTCAATTGCCGGAGGTGAGTTCCATAGGGAACTGGGGTTTCCAAGCCCTATTCAACAGACAGCCGGCCCCATAGAATTGCCGCCCGGCCACAGCAGCTCGGATTCCCAGTCCCCTTTAAATCAAGTTGCTCCAGTGGCTACTTGTCCTAGAGCTCTGCTCTCTTGGGAATTTGGACCTCTCAGAGAGGACTAGAGAGGGGATGATTTTTAGGGGTGAGCTCTCTCCGGAACCGGGGGTTTCAGACGCCCCCTCATTATCTCCTTTCTTAATGGCCTTTCCGGTGTACGTTGAATAGCCCATAACTCCGACCCCCAGCCATGGATCAAGGCGCTTTTTGGACACCCTGTAAGGGCCGCCGCTCACCGGGGATCACCCCGAATACACTATCCCTATGTTGCTGGACACTGGGGAACAATGGACTCAATGGAGGCGCCAGCCTGTCTGGAGGGGTGGGAATGGCGGGAGATGTGAAGGTCAGATAAGGCTTGTTATCAAGATCAGTTTGTGTATAAATGTTGTGTGTCTTTCCCAATAAACTGTATACACGGAAATGAGAGTTGTTTTTTTAGACTTTATATTTAGTATATATTCTTGTATAGAAATGTAGGCAGGAGTAAAAGGGAAAGAAAAGTCAAAATGAAACTTTTGTGGTTTATGAACAGAATGCATTTTTTTTTTAAAGTTCCAGTTTAATTCTGTTATCAAAATGTTTTTGTTTTCTTGTTATCCTTTGTTGGAAACCTAGGTAGGCTTATAAGAGCTTAGGAGCGCACATGTGTCTCCAGCATTATATGGTAACAAATGTTTGTATTATTGTTATACATTGTTGCAAACTGCTGCCATAGAATTCTTCTGAACCTATTCAACAAAGAATACAAAAACTAGAAAGTAAATTTGACCATAGAAGTACATTGGCAAGTTTTGTTTTTTTCTAAACCATTACATTTTGCATTAAGGGGCAGTAACGTATTTTTGGCTTTCATTTAAAATACGGTGCATTAAAAGCAAGTACAGTATGTCCTTGTTGTATTTGTGTGCCAATAGGAATGTGCTGTTGTCAGGGGCAATAGAATATTAGATTATCAGTTATGCGGATTCATTTCCTGTAAGCTTCAGCACCAATATAAACAGTGTTCATGGGGGGGGGGGGGGGGGGGAAGTATCACATGTAGGTTAGATCATTTATGATTTAAAGGGAGATTTCAATGCAAAATTAATTTGTTTGAGCATTAAAGGGAGAGCATACACTCATTTCCATATAACTGCATGTAATAGGCACTACTATAAAGAATAAGATGCACAGATACTGATATAAAAATCCAGTATAAAATGGTTTAAAAACGTACTTAGAAGCTCTCAGTTTGGCTCTGTTGAAAAGGCAGTTGGAAAGCCCACTGCAAGTGGGAAATAAGACACTCACTCCTCCCCCTTCTTTGCATATGAAAAGACCCTTTACACAAACAGGAGCAAGCTGGAGAAGGTAGCTGACGGTATTCAAATTAAACTTTGGGGCTTGGTTAGGAGTCTGAAAATCAGAGCAATGTTATTTAAAAATAAGCAAAACTATACATTTAAAAAAAAGCAAAAAAAAAAAAAACTTTATGGGCTATATAAATAGATCATCTACAAAACATTTATGCAAAGAAAAAATGAGTGTATAATGTCCCTTTAAGTCACTTTTATGATTTAACTATGGAGTTGATCAAAATCATTTAGAAAAAACTTATCAAATGGTTTTCAACATAAAATGATCATTAACATGAACGGGTATTTTTGTAGATAAATGTTGAAAATGACTTGTTTTATCTGAAACATAGAAGTTGAATTTTGTATTTACTGATCCTTTAACCCCTTAATGACCGCAGCACTTTTCCATTTTCTGTCCGTTTGGGACCAAGGCTATTTTTACATTTTTGCAGTGTTTGTGTTTAGCTGTAATTTTCCTCTTACTCATTTACTGTACCCACACATATTATATACCGTTTTTCTCGCCATTAAATGGACTTTCAAAAGATACCATTATTTTCATCATATCTTATAATTTACTATAAAAAACATTATAAAATATGAAGAAAAAATGGAAAAAAACACACTTTTTCTAACTTTGACCCCCAAAATCTGTTACACATCTACAACCACCAAAAAACACCCATGTTAAATAGTTTCTAAATTTTGTCCTGAGTTTAGAAATACCCAATGTTTACATCTTCTTTGCTTTTTTTGCAAGTTATAGGGCCATAAATACAAGTAGCACTTTGCTATTTCCAAACCACTTTTTTTCAAAATTAGCGCTAGTTACATTGGGACACTAATATCTTTCAGGAATCCCTGAATATCCATTGACATGTATATTTTTTTTTTTCAAAGACATCCCAAAGCATTGATCTAGGCCCATTTTGGTATATTTCATGCCACTATTTCACCGCCAAATGCGATCAAATAAAAAAAATTGTTCACTTTTTCACAAATTTTTTCACAAACTTTAGGTTTCTCACTGAAATTATTTACAAACAACTTATGCAATTATAGAATAAATGGTTGTAAATGCTTCTCTGGGATCCCCTTTGTTCAGAAATAGCAGACATATATGGCTTTGGCTTTGCTTTTTGGTAATTAGAAGGCTGCTAAATGCCACTGCGCACAATACGTGTATTATGCCCAGCATTGAAGGGGTTAACTAGGGAGCATGTAGGGAGCTTCTAGGGTTAATTTTAGCTTTAGTGTAGTGTAGTAGACAACCCCAAGTATTGATCTAGGCCCATTTTGGTATATTTCATGCCCCCATTTCACCGCCAAATGCGATCAAAGTAAAAAAAACGTTAATTTTTTCACAATTTTAGATTTCTCACTGAAATTATTTACAAACAGCTTGTGCAATTATGGCACAAATGGTTGTAAATGCTTCTCTGGGATGCCCTTTGTTCAGAAATAGCAGACATATATGACTTTGGCGTTGCTTTATGGTAATTAGAAAGTCGCTAAATGCTGCTGCGCATCACACGTGTATTATGGCTAGCAGTGAAGGGGTTAATTAAGTAGTTTGTAGGGAGCTTACAGGGTTAATTTTAGCTTTAGTGTAGAGATCAGCCTCCCACCTGACACATCCCACCCCCTGATCCCTCCCAAACAGCTCCCTTCTCTCCCCCACCCCACAATTGTCCCCGCCATCTTAAGTACTGGCAGAAAGTACTAAAATAAAAGTACTGGCCGAAAGTACTAAAATAATTTTTTTTTTTTTTTTTTTAAGAAAAAAAAAAAAGCATATTTACATATGCTGTGTTTAGGATCCCCCCTTAACCCCCAACCTCCCTGATCCCTCCCCAAACAGCTCTCTAAGCCTCCCTCTTAGCCTTATTGGGGGCCATCTTGGGTACTGGCAGCTGTCTGCCAGTACCCAGTTTGAACAATCAAATGTTTATTTTTATTTTTTTATTTTTCTGTAGTGTAGCTCAATGCCCCAACCCCCTCCCCCCCCCCCCACGGACCAACCCCCACCACCTAAATAACACCTAAGGTTTTTTTTTATACATTTAAATTTGGTCCCAAAATAACATTTTTTCCGTAGTGTAGCGGTTCCCACCCGCTCCCTCCCCGTGCACGCGCCCGCCCGCCGCCCCCTCGTGCACGCGCGCGCGCCTGCGCGCACCCCCGGACTTACCAATCCCACTAACATAATGTGCATCTGCTCTCTTTCTACTCATGTTACTACATAAAAGTAATATATATATATAAATACAGTTTAAAAAAGGTGAACAACATAAAAATAATGGACAACATTGCTACTAGTGAGTAATGTTGTAAGAATTATTTCTACTAAAAAATACCCATGCAGAGGGGTTAAATACATATGTAAAGTCCCACTCGGGGACCACAAGCATTGCTGCTCTTCAGCAGGAGTCAGCTGATGTCTGACAGGTCGTGCAGCTTCTACTGCTGATTTACTCATCAGCTGTCTTTTGGTCAGGAGCAGCAATGCTTGTGATCCCCGAGTTAAACTTTATATATGTATTTAACCCCTTTTCAGTGGTAAAACACATAGTTAAAAGGGTCAGTAACATACGAATTACACACTCTAAAAAATTAGATCATGTTGTTTTTCATAGGAATGTCCATTTAATATCTTCCTTTAAGGTTATAATGTGTGATCACCCTATCTCACTCTTATCACCACAAAGTATTTCTGTCATTGAAATGATTTTGGGTTCAACAGTAGTGAGGAGACATAGAGACCTTCCAAGGAAGTTTTAACCATTAGTCAGAAGCATCAGTCATAATTCTTCCCTTGTCAGTGCCTGACATTGTACAAATATAGCTTGTGCCTAGTAACTCCCTGTATATTATAGTGCACGGACAGAACCCTTTGTTGGATAATGTTCTGGCATTGCCCCTAATCACACACACAGTCCCATGGATCACAGCTTGGAAGTCCTGGAGATCTTGGTATAAAAAAAATCCAGGTGGGCTTTTACAACAATATTCCCATCACATCTAAAATGAAAATTATAGTTAAAGGGACCCACATTTTTTTCAGACAGAGAATTCCATTTTTTTCTTAAAAAATGTAAATTTACTTTTTTTTCTTGTGGTATTCTTTGTTTAAGAAATACCTAGATAGGTAGCATACACATTTCTGGAGTTGTGCACGACAGGAAACACTGCTGAAACCTACTGTTCTAGCAATATAACAGCTAGAAAACAGCTGCCATATAATTCTTCAGTCACATGCACATTCATACACCTTCCTACTAACTTTTCAACAAAGCATAACGAGAGAATTAAGTATATTTGATAACAGAAGTAAATAGGAAAGTTTTGTTTGATTTTACACTCTATCTGAATCAAGAAATACATTTTTGGGGTTTTATGTCCCTTTAAAGTAAATTTCACAACTCTTCCTCTCCTTTGCTGGTAAGAAACTGAGCTCTTACATAAGGGATTTGGTGTTTGCTGCATACAAATGTGGTTTAGCAAGTCACCCTTTCCTCTTCCGGCCAGTGAGTCCTGTGACCACTGCAGAATGTCTAAAGCACTTCTGTATATGACGGTCAGAGGGGAATTAACACTTATGATGCATACTTAGCTCAATACAGCCAGCCTTACTCTGAGACTGCAAAGGCCAACTATACACAGTTTGTACCCGGATAACAGGACAGCATCCAACAGTTCCAGAAAACAGCAAAACTTGTGCTGCCAACATAGAACTCCGCTTGGCTCAGATTTCAGGAAAAATGTATCGGCCCCACTCAGAAGTCACCCTTATGCTTCTAGCATTATATGCATTGGGTAAGTAATCTGTTCCCATCTCAATGCACATCCCAAATAGATTAAAAGCAGTCACATGGCAACAAGTACTAAATGTGTTCAATTCAGCTAGAAACAAACATATTTTACTGAGTATGGACTACAGTCTAAAGCAAAGTGAACAACCTGAGGCTGTCTGACCACAAAGGGGTCTTCCATTTTCTATTTGCTCCTGTTTATATAATTGTGCCTTATCTGGAGAGGTAGCAGTGGTACTGTGTGATAGCCCTTGGTCCATAAGTATGAGCATCTTGGAGCTATTGTATTGTAATTCATGTTACTTCTCTGCCTCTATGTTCTTATTTGCACAGAATACTCAGAAATAACTCAACCCAGTAAAACGTGGAGAACTGTTCTGCTTTTCCTCTTCTGGGTCTGGGTGTGTGTAGGTCTGGACACTTGTACAACTTTATATTAAATGCTTTTATTAAAATATTACATTCAAAATGCTGATACAGAATCATATATTTTACTTTAAGAGAATATATGATCTCTAAATGTGTCCAATCAATGTTTTTTTTTTTTAATATCCAAATGGCAAAGAATGAGGAACTAGGCATGAAACAGGGTAGTGCGGAAATCAAAGAAAAAAAGGCAGAGCACTCTGTTTAAAAAAAAGTGTAACTGATATCAGGTTTGGTACTTAAAGAAAAAGAAAGTGGATTCCAAATAAGTATAATTTAAAGGGACAGCCTACTTGAAAATTTGTATTGTTTAAAAAAGATAATCCCTTTATTACTCCTTCCTCAGTTTTGCATAACCAACACTGTTATATTAATACACTTTTTACCTCTGTAATTACCTTATATCTACGTCTCTGCAGACTGCCCCCTTATCTCAGTTCTTTTGACAGACTAGCATTTAAGCCAATTAGTGCTGACTCACAAATAACTCCAGGGAGGTGAGCACAATGTTATCTATATGGCACACATGAACTAGGGCTGTCTAGCTGTGAAAAACGATCAAAATGCACTGAGATAAGAGGGGGGCTTCAAGGTCTTAGAAATTAGCATTTGAGCCTACCTAGGTTTAGCATTCAAAAAAGAATACCAAGAGAACAAACCAAATTTGATGATAAAAATAAATTGGAAAATTGTATGTCCTATCTGACTCATGAATCAATTTTAATTTTGACTAGACTGTCCCTTAAAGTGGATAGAATTATGGATTATATGTTGAATGTGGGTTTAGGTGAATTTATAAAATGGAAATATTTAAAAAAAAATGTAAAATAAAATATTTTTTAAAGTTCCTGTTTACAGATCACGAGTGGTTGTGTTATTGCGACATATTCTTGCAAGGCGCCACTGCTTTAAGAAACAAAAGAACTCTAACAAAAACCATTATGTATTTCACAACAAAACATTTATAAAATGTAATTTAGGAATCTCATTCTGTGTATTACTGGTTTATTTGTTTTTTTCATTTAATAGCAATGACATCATTAGTTAGATCTCTCTTAGAATATTGTGTTTAGTTGTTGGCATCATTTGTCCAGCAGGAAACAGGAACACAATAAAACAATTGACAATGACAATGTATCTATCTTTCATCTATCTATCTATCTATCTATCTATCTATCTATCTGTCTGTCTATCATCTATCTATCTATCTGTCTGTCTGTCTATCATCTATCTATCTATCTATCTATCTATCTATCTATCTATCTCTCTATCTATCTATCTGTCTATCCGTCTGTTTGTCCGTCCGTCTGTCTATCTATCTGTCTGTCTGTCTGTCCGTCCGTCTGTCCGTCTGTCTGTCTATCTATCTATCTATCTATCTATCTATCTGTCTGTCTGTCTGTCCGTCTGCCTATCTATCTATCTATCTGTCTGTCTGTCTGTCTGTCTGTCTGTCTGTCTGTCTGTCCGTCTGCCTGTCTGTCTGTCTGTCTATCTATCTATCCGTCTGTCTGTCTGTCTGTCTATCTATCCGTCCGTCCGTCCATCTGTCTGTTTCTATCTATCTATCTATCCGTCTGTCTGTCTGTCTGTCTATCTATCTATCTATCCATCTATCTATCTATCTATCTATCTATCTATCTATCTATCTATCTGTCCGTCCATCCGTCTATCTATCTATCTATCTATCTATCCGTCTGTCTGTCTATCTATCTATCTATCTATCTATCTATCATCTATCTATCTATCTATCTATCTATCTATTTATCTATCTAATAAGTATGAAAACAGACTTAAAGGGACAAATAAAGTCAAAATTAAACTTTCATGATTCAGATAGAGAAGCAATTTTTAACAATTTTCTATTTTACTTCTGTTATCAAATTTGCTTTGCTCTCTTGGTATCTCTTGGTATCTTAAGGGGTTAAAGGGACAGTAAAGTCAAAATTAAACTTTAATCATTCAGATAGAGCATGTCATTTAAAAAAACTTTCCAATTTACTTCTATCAAAATTGTTCTCTTGGTATCTTTTATTGAAAGTAAAAATAAGTAGGCTCATAAGAGCTCAGGAGTGTGCACGTGTCTTTAGAACTATGACAGCAGTGTTTTGCAACATTGTATAACCAAGCTACAAAAAATGTTGCAAAACACTGCTATCATAGTTCTAAAGACACGTGCACACTCCTGAGCTCTTATGAGCCTACTTAGTTTTACTTTCAATAAAAGATACCAAGAGAACAAATTTGATAACAGAAGTAAAATGGAAAGTTGTTTAAACCTGCATGCTCTATCTGAATGACTAAAGTTTAATTTTGACTTTACTGTCCCTTTAAACCCTTAGGCCTAGATTTGGAGTTCGGCGGTAAAAGGGCTGTTAACGCCCCGCGGGCTTTTTTCTGGCCGCACCATAAATTTAACTCTGGTATCGAGAGTTTAAACAAATGCTGCGTTAGGCTCCAAAAAAGGAGCATAGAGCATTTTTACCGCAAATGCAACTCTCGATACCAGAGTTGCTTACGGACGCGGCCGGCCTCAAAAACGTGCTCGTGCACGATTCTCCCATAGGAAACAATGGGGCTGTTTGAGCTGAAAAAAAAACCTAACACCTGCAAAAAAGCAGCGTTCAGCTCCTAACGCAGCCCCATTGTTTCCTATGGGGAAACACTTCCTACGTCTGCACCTAACACTCTAACATGTACCCCGAGTCTAAACACCCCTAACCTTACACTTATTAACCCCTAATCTGCCGCCCCCGCTATCGCTGACACCTGCATATTTTTTTTAACCCCTAATCTGCCGCTCCGTAAACCGCCGCAACCTACGTTATCCCTATGTACCCCTAATCTGCTGCCCTAACATCGCCGACCCCTATATTATATTTATTAACCCCTAATCTGCCCCCCTCAACGTCGCCGACACCTGCCTACACTTATTAACTCCTAATCTGCCGAGCGGACCTGAGCGCTACTATAATAAAGTTATTAACCCCTAATCCGCCTCACTAACCCTATCATAAATAGTATTAACCCCTAATCTGCCCTCCCTAACATCGCCGACACCTACCTTCAATTATTAACCCCTAATCTGCCGAGCGGACCTCACCGCTACTATAATAAATGTATTAACCCCTAAAGCTAAGTCTAACCCTAACACTAACACCCCCCTAAATTAAATATAATTTTAATCTAACGAAATAAATTAACTCTTATTAAATAAATTATTCCCATTTAAAGCTAAATACTTACCTGTAAAATAAATCCTAATATAGCTACAATATAAATTATAATTATATTATAGCTATTTTAGGATTAATATTTATTTTACAGGCAACTTTGTAATTATTTTAACCAGGTACAATAGCTATTAAATAGTTAAGAACTATTTAATAGTTACCTAGTTAAAATAATAACAAATTTACCTGTAAAATAAATCCTAACCTAAGATATAATTAAACCTAACACTACCCTATCAATAAATTAATTAAATAAACTACCTACAATTACCTACAATTAACCTAACACTACACTATCAATAAATTAATTAAACACAATTGCTACAAATAAATACAATTAAATAAACTAGCTAAAGTACAAAAAATAAAAAAGAACTAAGTTACAAAAAATAATAAAATATTTACAAACATAAGAAAAATATTACAACAATTTTAAACTAATTACACCTACTCTAAGCCCCCTAATAAAATAACAAAGCCCCCCAAAATAAAAAATTCCCTACCCTATTCTAAATTAAAAAAGTTACAAGCTCTTTTACCTTACCAGCCCTGAACAGGGCCCTTTGCGGGGCATGCCCCAAGGAATTCAGCTCTTTTGCCTGTAAAAAAAAACATACCATACCCCCCCCCAACATTACAACCCACCACCCACATACCCCTAATCTAACCCAAACCCCCCTTAAATAAACCTAACACTAAGCCCCTGAAGATCTTCCTACCTTATCTTCACCATACCAGGTTCACCGATCCGTCCTGGCTCCAACATCTTCATCCAACCCAAGCGGGGGTTGGCGATCCATCATCCGGTGCTGAAGAGGTCCAGAAGAGGCTCCAAAGTCTTCCTCCTATCCGGCAAGAAGAGGACATCCGGACCGGCAAACATCTTCTCCAAGCGGCATTTTCAATCTTCTTCCATCCGGTGCGGAGCGGGTCCATCTTGAAGCAGGCGACGCAGATCCATCCTCTTCTTCCGTTGTCTCCCGACGAATGACGGTTCCTTTAAGGGACGTCATCCAAGATGGCGTCCCTCGAATTCCGATTGGCTGATAGGATTCTATCAGCCAATCGGAATTAAGGTAGGAATTTTCTGATTGGCTGATGGAATCAGCCAATCAGAATCAAGTTCAATCCGATTGGCTGATCCAATCAGCCAATCAGATTGAGCTTGCATTCTATTGGCTGATAGAATAAATAAGCTAAGGGTAAAGGTGATAGACTGGCCAAGCATGTCTCCAGACCTAAACCCTACTGGGCATCTGTGGGGCATCCTCAAATGGAAGGTGGGGGAGCGCAAGGTCTCTAACATCTACCAGCTACGTGATGTTGTCATGGAGGGTTGAAAGAGGACTCCAGTGGCAACCTGTGAAGCTCTGATGAACTGCATGCCCAAGAGGGTTAAGGCAGTGCTGGAAAATAATGGTGGCCACACAAAATATTTACACTTTGGGCCCAATTTGTACTTACTTTTGTTGCCAACGGTTTAGATATTAATGTTGTATTGAGTTATTTTGAGGGGACAGAACATTTACACTGTTATACAGGCTGTACACTCACTACTTTACATTGAAGCAAAGTGTCATTTCTTCAGTGTTGTCACATGAAAAGATATAATAAAATATTTACAAAAATGTGAGGGGTGTACTCACTTTTGTGAGATACTGTACATGTGTATGACAATATACATATATATTTGTTATTATGTGTATATACACATATTAACACATAAATATATATGTACTGTATATAGTCATATACATATATTTTTACTAACTGCAGCCCATTGTTGCGCTACTTACCTCTTCGCTGCACAAGATTCTCATGCCGTCTGTGACGGCACAAGAAGGAGCTTATGGAAACACGCTATTATGAGCACAATGCTTAATAGCAATGCAAATGTGAGCTCGCATTTGCATTGCTGTAAACTTGTTATACCAACGCACATTAGTGTGCGCTGGTATTGCAAAGTGGAGCGCAAATATCGCTTTAGCTAAAGCAATATCTTTCGCTCCACTTGTAATCTGGCCCTTTAAGTTTGTAAACTAAAATGTTTAATTTTGTGTTGCAATATACTTTAATCATTTATTACATTCCATTTAATTTCCTATAATTAAACTTTGAATATTCTGGGGTTTCCAATTGTAAGAATTAGAAGTGCACCCCGCAGACTTCATATGTGTAACTTTGCTATATTTTGGACCAAATTGGCTCAGCAGAGGTGATAAGATACTGCAAAACAGTGTAAGCTTTGCTAACCTAATGACAATGCAAGTAGTGTGTGGATTGAGGCTATAAAAAAAACTATTTCAGTAAAGAAGGTGTTAATCAAGCAAGAGAAAAAAAAAAAAAAAGAAATATAACTTCTTAAACTTCTTAAAGGGATAGTCCAGTCAAAATTAAACTTTCATGATTCAGCTTGAGCAAACATTTTAAGCAACTTTCTAATTTACTCCTATTATCAATTTTTCTTCATTCGCTTGGTATCTTTATTTGAATGTAAGGTTAGGAGCCAGCTCATTTTTGGTTCAGCACCTGGGTAGCGCTTGCTGATTGGTGGCTACATTTAGACACCAATAAGCAAGTGCTACCCAGGTTCTGAACCAAAAATGGTCCGGCTCCTAAGCTTACATAAAGATACCAAGAGAACGAATAAAAAATGATAATAGGAGTAAATTCGAAAGTTGCTTAAAATGTCTGCTCTAGCTGAATCATGAACGTTTAATTTTGACTGGACTATCCCTTTAAGTATAAAAATGTAATGATATATTTTCTTTGTCTCTTCTTCCTCTCTTCCTTTCCCCTTTCCTACCTTCTCCTTCCTCAATTTATTCTCCTTTACTTCAAGAATTATAACAATGAGTTTTCAGCAATAGTTTTATTGTCAGCGATTCCCGGGCGGCTCGGGCCCTCAGGAAGAAGAAGCTTTCATTTTGTCAGGTAAATTATATCAGCTTTAAAGCCCTTTTTTGTTGAGATTATTACATAAGGGGATAAATTCATATCTTGCTTTAGACGTTTCATAGGAAAACTCCTGATAGGTTGACCCAGGTAGATTACTTCAGAAAGTTTACTGTAAGCAGTTAAAAGTAGCTGTTTTGTTTGGAAATTTAAAGGGACAGTCTAGTCAAAACTAAACTTTCAGGATTCAGATAGGGTATGCAATTTTAAACAACTTTCCACTTTACTTTTATCATCAAATTTGCTTTGTTCAATCGGTATTCTTTGTTGAAAGCTAAACCTAGGTAGACTAATATGCTAATTTCTAAACTGTTGAACCGCCTCTTATCTCAGTGCAGTTTGACATTTTTTTCACAGTTAGACACTGCTAGTTCATATGTGTCATATAGATAACGTTGTGCTCACTCCTGTGGAGCTATTTATGAGTCAGCACTGATTGGCTAAAATGCAAGTCTGACAAAAGAACAGAAATAAGGGCATAGTCTGCAGAGGCTTAGATACAAGGTAATCACAGAGGTAAAAAGTATATTAATATAACAGTGTTGGTTATGCACAACTGGAGAATAGGCAATAAAGGGATTATCTATCTTTTTAAACAATAAAAATTCTGCAGTAGACTGTCCCTTTAAAAATCGTATAATTACTGGTCTGGAAAAAAAAATTTCTGCCAGTAAAAGTCTCTGTTGGCCAATCACTGGGAGGTAGCTGGTGATTGATGTCTCTTGTCACTGGCTCACCCTATGTGGGAAGAAAGGAACTAATCTAATTGGATTCACATATATGTGATCTGCTTTTCCTGCCCCTGAGTTGTTAAACATTGTATAGAAATCTATTGGCTTGATCCGGCTAATCCATCTTGCGGCAGTCATCATGTACAGTATATACATAATAGAAATGCTGGACATTTAGGGTATTTCTATGTGACGGACACCAGCGTGCTCTTTCTTACTAATGTAGAGTCTCTTTCGTTTCTCACTTTGTGATATTAGGTCAGTTGGCCACAAACTTCCTGCAACTAATTTATATGGCACCATGGGTTATCAACCTACATTTACACATTAACAGTGCTTACATAGAACAGCAGTTTCAGAATGAATTGTATACTTGAGTTTATTAATGTAATGAGCACGCTAGAAAGGACCTGTGTCACACTCAGTAATGATACAGACCCGTGTAACACTCAGTAACAATACAGACCTGTGTCGCACTCAGTAATGATACAGACCTGTGTAACACTCAGTAACAATACAGACCTGTGTCACACTCAGTAATGATTCAGAGCCATGTCACACTCAGTAATGATACAGACATGTGTCACACTCAGTAACAATACAGACCTGTGTCACACTCAGTAATGATTCAGAGCCATGTCACACTCAGTAATGATACAGACATGTGTCACACTCAGTAACAATACAGACCTGTGTCACACTCAGTAACAATACAGACCTGTGTCACACTCAGTAATGATACAGACATGTGTCACACTCAGTAACAATACAGACCTGTGTCACACTCAGTAATGATACAGACCTGTGTCACACTCAGTAATGATACAGACCCGTGTAACACTCAGTAACAATACAGACCTGTGTAACACTCAGTAACAATACAGACCTGTGTCACACTCAGTAATGATACAGACCCGTGTAACACTCAGTAACAATACAGACCTGTGTCACACTCAGTAATGATACAGACATGTGTCACACTCAGTAACAATACAGACCTGTGTCACACTCAGTAATGATACAGACATGTGTCACACTCAGTAACAATACAGACCTGTGTCACACTCAGTAATGATTCAGAGCCATGTCACACTCAGTAATGATACAGACATGTGTCACACTCAGTAACAATACAGACCTGTGTCACACTCAGTAATGATACAGACATGTGTCACACTCAGTAACAATACAGACCTGTGTCACACTCAGTAATGATACAGACATGTGTCACACTCAGTAACAATACAGACCTGTGTCACACTCAGTAATGATACAGACCCGTGTAACACTCAGTAACAATACAGACCTGTGTCACACTCAGTAATGATACAGACATGTGTCACACTCAGTAATGATACAGACCTGTGTCACACTCAGTAATGATACAGACCCGTGTCACACTCAGTAACAATACAGACATGTGTCACACTCAGTAATGATACAGACCTGTGTCACACTCAGTAATGATACAGACCCGTGTCACACTCAGTAATGATACAGACCCGTGTCACACTCAGTAACAATACAGACATGTGTCACACTCAGTAATGATACAGACCCGTGTAACACTCAGTAACAATACAGACCTGTGTCACACTCAGTAACAATACAGACCTGTGTCACACTCAGTAATGATACAGACCCGTGTAACACTCAGTAACAATACAGACCTGTGTCACACTCAGTAATGATACAGACATGTGTGACACTCAGTAATGATACAGACCTGTGTCACACTCAGTAATGATACAGACCCGTGTCACACTCAGTAACAATACAGACATGTGTCACACTCAGTAATGATACAGACCTGTGTCACACTCAGTAATGATACAGACCCGTGTCACACTCAGTAATGATACAGACCCGTGTCACACTCAGTAACAATACAGACATGTGTCACACTCAGTAATGATACAGACCCGTGTAACACTCAGTAACAATACAGACCTGTGTCACACTCAGTAATGATACAGACATGTGTCACACTCAGTAATGATACAGACCCGTGTCACACTCAGTAACAATACAGACCTGTGTCACACTCAGTAATGATACAGACCTGTGTCACACTCAGTAATGATTCAGAGCCATGTCACACTCAGTAATGATACAGACCCGTGTCACACTCAGTAATGATACAGACCCGTGTCACACTCAGTAACAATACAGACCTGTGTCACACTCAGTAATGATACAGACCTGTGTCACACTCAGTAATGATACAGACCTGTGTCACACTCAGTAATGATACAGACCCGTGTAACACTCAGTAATGATACAGACCTGTTGTCACACTCAGTAATGATTCAGAGCCGTGTCACACTCAGTAACGATTCAGAGCCGTGTCACACTCAGTAATGATACAGAGCCGTGTCACACTCAGTAACGATACAGACCTGTGTCACACTCCGTAATGATACAGACCTGTGTCACACTCATTAATAATACAAACCTGTGTCACACTCAGTAAAAATGCAGACCTATGTCACACTCAGTAATGATACAGACCTGTGTCACACTCAGTAAAAATACAGACCTATGTCACACTCAGTAATGATACAGACCTGTGTCACACTCAGTAAAAATACAGACCTATGTCACACTCAGTAATGATACAGACCTGTGTCACACTCAGTAATAATACAGACCTGTGTCACACTCAGTAAAAATACAGACCTATGTGACACTCAGTAATGATACAGACCTGTGTCACACTCAGTAAACATACAGACCTATGTCACACTCAGTAATGATACAGACCTGTGTCACACTCAGTAATGATAAGGACTTGTGTCACACTCAGTAATTATACAGACCTATGTCACACTCATTAATGATACAGACCTGTGTCACACTCAGTAATGATACAGACCTGTGTCACACTCAGTAATGATACAGACCTGTTGTCACACTCAGTAATGATACAGAGCCGTGTCACACTCAGTAACGATACAGACCTGTGTCACACTCCGTAATGATACAGACCTGTGTCACACTCATTAATAATACAAACTTGTGTCACACTCAGTAAAAATGCAGACCTATGTGACACTCAGTAATGATACAGACCTGTGTCACACTCAGTAAAAATACAGACCTATGTCACACTCAGTAATGATACAGACCTGTGTCACACTCAGTAATGATACAGACCTGTGTCATACTCAGTAATGATACAGACCCGTGTCACACTCAGTAATGATACAGACCCGTGTCACACTCAGTAACAATACAGACATGTGTCACACTCAGTAATGATACAGACCCGTGTAACACTCAGTAACAATACAGACCTGTGTCACACTCAGTAATGATACAGACATGTGTCACACTCAGTAATGATACAG
Source organism: Bombina bombina (assembly GCF_027579735.1). Taxonomy (NCBI): domain Eukaryota; kingdom Metazoa; phylum Chordata; class Amphibia; order Anura; family Bombinatoridae; genus Bombina; species Bombina bombina. Next base: position 351,616 of record NW_026512337.1, read on the forward strand.
ACCCGTGTCACACTCAGTAACAATACAGACCTGTGTCACACTCAGTAATGATACAGACCTGTGTCACACTCAGTAATGATTCAGAGCCATGTCACACTCAGTAATGATACAGACCCGTGTCACACTCAGTAATGATACAGACCCGTGTCACACTCAGTAACAATACAGACCTGTGTCACACTCAGTAATGATACAGACCTGTGTCACACTCAGTAATGATACAGACCTGTGTCACACTCAGTAATGATACAGACCCGTGTAACACTCAGTAATGATACAGACCTGTTGTCACACTCAGTAATGATTCAGAGCCGTGTCACACTCAGTAATGATTCAGAGCCGTGTCACACTCAGTAATGATACAGAGCCGTGTCACACTCAGTAACGATACAGACCTGTGTCACACTCCGTAATGATACAGACCTGTGTCACACTCATTAATAATACAAACCTGTGTCACACTCAGTAAAAATGCAGACCTATGTGACACTCAGTAATGATACAGACCTGTGTCACACTCAGTAAAAATACAGACCTATGTCACACTCAGTAATGATACAGACCTGTGTCACACTCAGTAATAATACAGACCTGTGTCACACTCAGTAAAAATACAGACCTATGTGACACTCAGTAATGATACAGACCTGTGTCACACTCAGTAAACATACAGACCTATGTCACACTCAGTAATGATACAGACCTGTGTCACACTCAGTAATGATAAGGACTTGTGTCACACTCAGTAATTATACAGACCTATGTCACACTCATTAATGATACAGACCTGTGTCACACTCAGTAATGATACAGACCTGTGTCACACTCAGTAATGATACAGACCTGTTGTCACACTCAGTAATGATTCAGAGCCGTGTCACACTCAGTAATGATACAGAGCCGTGTCACACTCAGTAACGATACAGACCTGTGTCACACTCCGTAATGATACAGACCTGTGTCACACTCATTAATAATACAAACTTGTGTCACACTCAGTAAAAATGCAGACCTATGTGACACTCAGTAATGATACAGACCTGTGTCACACTCAGTAAAAATACAGACCTATGTCACACTCAGTAATGATACAGACCTGTGTCACACTCAGTAATAATACAGACCTGTGTCACACTCAGTAAAAATACAGACCTATGTGACACTCAGTAATGATACAGACCTGTGTCACACTCAGCAAACATACAGACCTATGTCACACTCAGTAATGATACAGACCTGTGTCACACTCAGTAATGATAAGGACTTGTGTCACACTCAGTAATTATACAGACCTGTGTCACACTCAGTAACGATACAGACCTGTGTTACACTCAGTAATGATACAGACCTGTGTCACACTCAGTAATGATTCAGAGCCGTGTCACACTCAGTAATAATACAGACCCGTGTCACACTCAGTAACGATACAGACCTGTGTCACACTCAGTAATGATTCAGAGCCGTGTCACACTCAGTAATAATACAGACCCGTGTCACACTCAGTAACGATACAGACCTGTGTCACACTCATTAATAATACAGACCTATGTCACACTCAGTAATGATACAGACCTGTGTCACACTCAGTAAACATACAGACCTGTGTCACACTCAGTAATGATACAGACCTGTGTCACACTCAGTAAACATACAGACCTATGTCACACTCAGTAATGATACAGACCTGTGTCACACTCAGTAATGATACAGACCTGTGTCACACTCAGTAATGATACAGACCTATGTCACACTCATTAATGATACAGACCTGTGTCACACTCAGTAATGGTACAAACCTGTGTCACACTCAGTAATTATACATACCTGTGTAACACTCAATAAAAATACAGACCTGTGTCACACTAAATAAAAATACAGACCTCTGTCACACTCAGTATGATACAGACCTCTGTCACACTCAGTAATGCAGACCTCTTAGTTTCGCTATTGTATTGAGTTTTGGCTGACACGTGTAAATTGTATTGCCATTCAATACTCTGTGACGGTATCATTTACACTGTTAAAGTAGGTGGCAAAGCTGCCTTTAAAATTCTGCCAGTTTCGGAGATGCATTACCTCCTAGAGAGAAGTACAGTAAAACTCCTCTTGGTGAGACTGACTTCAAACACTGATTTCAGCCTCCAGCAGCCCTCGACAATTTTGGCAAAAGTCAATGAGGTGACATTTCCATCTCTTAGCCAATAGTTGTGCTAGCCATATGACACTGCACCGTAAGGCTTGCACAGCTATTTGCTAAGAGATGAAAATGTCACCTAAAAAAAGACTTTTGCCTAGGGTGGCTTCTCCCATTGCTGTATCGATGGAAACTAGTGAAGCGCATCCACCAGTCTGGCAGAAAAAAGTCATAGATTTGACATAGAACAGAAACTGCATGCAATGTTCAATTGTATTATTCTTATTGTATATTTACTCATTTATGGCCATTTACTGGAGTCACTGCACCATAAGGCACCTCCATCTTGTTTTATTTTTACTGCTATATTGAAGTTTTGATTGAATATTTTTTGTTTGTTTTCAGGTGCAGTTAAAGGGCAGGATGGTAAGATTACTAATTTTATATAAACTTTACCTGAGTTATTAACGTAAATTTAAATGCACAGCAGTTTTACAACTGTTATAAAGGGTGTAGACACATAGGGGCATATTACAAGTGGCGAGCTGATGATAGCGCGGGACATGATACGAGATATCGCTGGACCTTGTTTACATTATTGCGCATCTTGATAGTACAAGTCCATGGTAAAGCGCATTAACCAGAGAAGGTTTAGCGCAGCCGACTTGACGCAAGCCCAATATATACTTTCAATGGATATTGTGAACGTGCTAACTTGCGCTCATAATAAGTTGAAAGTCGAAACTTTGCTAGAATATTTAGCACAACGTGAAACCTATAAAGGTTAAAAAAGTTGCACATACATACAAAACACATTAAAATTCAGTATTACACCTATATACATTTATGTAATAAAAATATATCATTTTTGCTAAAAAGGTTTTGAAAAGGATATGGTATGTTTGACTGGGAAGGGCTCAAATTTATACATATACCTATGGCTAAATATGTGCATGTGTGTATATGTGTATATATGTATGTGCACACATACATATATACACATATAAACACATAAATACACATATAAACATATATAAATACAGTATACTTTTGAGTGCTTCTCAGTCAAATACCTTGAAACATATAATATTATTTTTTATTTATTTCTAATGTGTTTTATTCTGTTTTGAATATAAATATTTTAAATTCCTATGTTCTGCACTTAGAAAAAAAATGTTCTTTTTATTTTAAAATAGATATTCTATATATATATATACTATATGTATATACAATATATATCTATAGCTGGATATACAGTATACCTATAGGTGTTAGAGATGTGCACTCCTATTCAGACGAATGCACATTCGTCACGAAAATCCGAATGAAAGTACAAACAAAAATAAAGAAAAAGAAAAATCGTCAGTATTCATTAGTTTCCTTTATGTTTTCTTAAGTGGTTAATACTTACCTTGTCACTCCCCATGCCCTGGAGAGCACATTAAGGTAAGTATAGTATTTAGAGGTGAACTTTTCACCTGTAGCTTTGTAACATTTACATTTGTTTTAACAAAAAACTAATGCAAATGTTTAATGAAAATTTGATTTTCGTTTAGTTTTAAATAAAACGAAAACCAAATAGTGCAGCCAACGAATATTTGAGGAAATGAATTTCCCTGAATATACACAACCACAAAGATTTTGTACGAAACAACATTTTCTTACCTGCACATCTCTAAAGATATATACTGTAGGTATAGATATATATTTTACAAAAATAATCATATATATATATATATGTAAATATTAACTGCATTTAAAAATAAATAGAACATTTTCTTCCATGTGAAGGACAAAGGAATGTAAAGTATTCCTAAAACCTTTGGTTTTAGCGCAGTTGGTCTAGTGTAGTGTCGAGTTAGTGCGAAAGCGATAACTATAATTTTTTTTTCAGTGTGCCCCATAGAAGTCTATAGGGAGAATTTATTAGCGTGGTTGCAATATCCAAAGTCCTGAAGTTAGCAGGCCTTGGTCTTTCTCTTGTGCAGTAACTTTTTACTTTCAACTTGTAATACACGCGCTAATGCGGTTGCACTAGATTGACCGCTTTTAGTGCAAAAGCGGAAAAAAATAATATCACTCCACTTGTAATCTGGCCCATAGAACAATTAAACTTGTAGTTTACAGAGTTAGTTTCACTCCAGGAAACACAAGATTTCATATAAATATCAAAATCTTGTGGCACACAGCTCTTTCACTCAGCAGATCTCTAATCACTTGTTAAGGAAAACAAAATTATCCATAGAGGTAGCCCCATTAGTGAACAAATTCTCAATAACTGGAAAATACTAACAAGGGAACATGCATCTGTATTTAATCAGTTCTACAGTAAAAACACCAACGCGTTTCTGCAGTTATAGACCTTCTTTAGGAATTACTTTATCAATGCTTGCAGTTACATAACCTTGTAAAATACTCATTCTATGGTGAGCTTTGGCTGACAATTTGGAGAATTTGTGGGAAAAATGCTGCATTGAAGAAGCAAAACTGTACATTCATTAATAATTAGTTGTCAGTGTACATTTTTTTGTCTCTAAATTTACTAACTTTTGGTTGTTCAGCCAATAAGCAGTTTTCTGGATTGCCCTGTGGCTATTATTTAGCTGATCCACCAATATCCTTTTGTTTAAAGGGATATAAAATCTATTTTTTTCATGATGTAGAAAGAGCATGCAATTTTAGCAACTTTATAATTTAATCCTATTATTAATTTTTCTTCATTCTCTTGTTATCTTTTTTTGAACCCCCCTACCAAGAATGTAAGCTTAGGAACTTAATGTAGCCACCAATCAACAAGAGCTATCCAGGGTGCTGAACCAAAAATGGTCCTGGTCCTGAGCTTACTTTCCTGCTTTTTCAAATAAAGATAGCAAAAGAACAAAGAAAATTTGATAATAGGAGTAAATTAGAAACTTGCTTACAATTGCTGTTCTATCTGAATCATGAAGAAAAAAAATGTGGGTTTCATATCCCTTTAAGCATAAAAAAATGGTAACTATACCTTAATGTGTCTAATATAAATAAGGCTAATATAATTCATCTCTTAACCCCTAGTCCACTGAACCTTACAATAACATAGCTGAGCCTTATGTATTCCTCCATTAGTACAAAACCTTCAGTTCAGTGCACCATTTCAGCCCAAACCACTGTCTGTTTTGTTCAGATTACAGAGTTTTTGATATTTAAGTTTTTAGGATTTTTTTTTTGTAGAGTGTGGGAACTGTTTACATCTGGATTCCGGATCAGTGATCGGTATTGTGGTCTGTGATGTCATCATTACAGTGCTGATAGCTTTCGTGGCGTATTACGTGTCACTTAGAATGGAGAGGAAGAGGCATGCGGGTGAGTGACAAAATACTGATGAGAGAAAAAAAAAGTAACTGCAAATAAATAAATAAATAAATAAATATATATATATATATACAAATAGGTGAAAAGCGCACTCCCACTCGCTGGACAGACAAATACCAGGGTGCAAAATTTTACAATATACACAATCCAACAAATGCACTCTCTAGATTTAAACCACAGCAACTTTATTGTGTGACGTTTCGGAGCATTCACCCCTTGCTCAGACAACCATAAAGTGAACAAAACAGTTTTTTTATAATCAAACAAGCTCCTCCCACTTCCTCTACACCTAATCTAAGGTATCACAGTTGATGCTAATTACATACAAAACATCATGTAAATGCAAAAACAATGTCAGGATAAATGTTATTTATCATTAGTGCATAACTTATTTAGTCATGTTGTTAAAGGGACACTGAACCCATTTTTTACTGTCATGATTCAGATAGAGCATGACATTTTAAGCAACTTTCTAATTTACTCCTATTAAAAAAAATCTTCGTTCTCTTGCTATCTTTATTTTAAAAGCAGGAATGTAAATCTTAGCAGCCAGCCCATTTTAGGTTCAGCACCATGGATATCGCTTGCTTATTGGAGGCTTACATTTACCCACCAATAAGCATGCATAACCAAGGTTCTCAACCAATAATGGGCCGGCTCCTATGCATCACATTCATGCTTTTAAAATAAAGATAGCAAGAGAACGAAGAAAAATTGATAATAGGAGTAAATTAGAAAGTTGCTAAAAATTGCATTATCTGTCTGAATCATGAAATAAAAAAATCTGGGTTTAGCGTCCCTTTAATTACAAACAAAAGTGCATACAGTGCATATATCAAGTGACAATATATTTTGAACTATCAAACACTCACATTAAACCATGGAGATTCGTAATTATTATAACCTAGATCACTGCTCGAAATTAATCCTATTCTTCACAACCGAATAAATACATAAACTCACTGTGAAGCTGAAGAATCCAATCCTTATTGTCTTATAAATTAGCTTAAAGGGCCATGATACCCAAATGTTGAAACACTTGAAAGTGATGCAGCATAGCTGTAAAAAGCTGACTAGAAAATATCACCTGAACATCTCTATGTAAAAAAAAAAAAAGATATTTTACTTCAAAAGTTCCTCAGTAGCCACATCCCATTGTAAAGGACTTCTAAGCAGCAAATCAGTATGTCTGTCCCGGGACAGCTGAAAGGATGAGCCTCGTGCACTCTCATATTATTTCCCTATTCAGATTAGGGAAGTTTACAATGAAATCTCATGAGATTACAGTAAAAGAGTTCATGACCTCAGCACTGCTGATGCTGATTGGCTGCTGTTCATTTCTTCATTTTTTTTTTTTTTTTACCTGCAGCTGAGTAGTAACTGTTTATACAGCACTTACTCTACTGAGCTGAGGAGATTGTGAGGTAAAATATCTTCCCTTTTTACATAGAGATGATCAGGTGATATTTTCCTTTCAGCTTTTTACAGTTATACTGCATTTGTTTCAAGTGATTTAGCATATGAGTATTATGTACCTTTAAGAACTGTTTAAATGGACATGAAACACAAAATGTCTTTTTCAGGATTCAGACAGAGAATACAATTTTAAACAACTATCCCATTTTCTTATATTATCTAATTTACTTTGTTTTTTTTGTATCCTTTGTTGAAATGCATATCTAGATAGGCTCAGGAACTGGGAGCTAGTTACTTGGTGGCTGCACATAAAAGCCTCTTTTCATTGGCTTACTGGTGTGTGTTGAGCTAGCTCCCAGTAGTACATTGCATCTCCTTCAATAAAGGATACCAAGACAATGAAGCTAAATTGATAATAGAAGTAAATTGGAAAGTTGTTTAAAATCGTATGTTCTATCTGAATCATAAAATAAAAAATTGGGTGTGAAGGAAAGACACATACATTGTAATACTATGTTAGCCACCCAATCCCCCCGTGCAAAATGTAAAAATTGTGTTGCAATTTGTGCTCCATGAAACAAGTGTCCAAATGAATAGATTTTCAGAATGTTTATTCTTTGTGTATTGATATGAAAATAACTTAACATGCTGAAAAATAATTAGGCCTAGATTTAGAGTTCGGCGGTAAAAGGGCTGTTAACGCTCCGCGGGTTTTTTTCTGGCCGCACCATAAATTTAACTCTGGTATCGAGAGTTCAAACAAATGCTGCGTTAGGCTCCAAAAAAGGAGCGTAGAGCATATTTACCGCAAATGCAACTCTCGATACCAGAGTTGCTTACGGACGCGGCCGGCCTCAAAAACGTGCTCGTGCACGATTCTCCCATAGGAAACAATGGGGCTGTTTGAGCTGAAAAAAAACCTAACACCTGCAAAAAAGCAGCGTTCAGCTCCTAACGCAGCCCCATTGTTTCCTATGGGGAAACACTTCCTACGTCTGCACCTAACACTCTAACATGTACCCCGAGTCTAAACACCCCTAACCTTACACTTATTAACCCCTAATCTGCCGCCCCCGCTATCGCTGACCCCTGCATTACACTTTTAACCCCTAATCTGCCGCTCCGTAAACCGCCGCCACCTACGTTATCCCTATGTACCCCTAATCTGCTGCCCTAACATCGCCGACCCCTATGTTATATTTATTAACCCCTAATCTGCCCCCCACAACGTCGCCGACACCTACCTACACTTATTAACCCCTAATCTGCCGAGCGGACCTGAGCGCTACTATAATAAAGTTATTAACCCCTAATCCGCCTCACTAACCCTATCATAAATAGTATTAACCCCTAATCTGCCCTCCCTAACATCGCCGACACCTACCTTCAATTATTAACCCCTAATCTGCCGACCGGAGCTCACCGCTATTCTAATAAATGTATTAACCCCTAAAGCTAAGTCTAACCCTAACACTAACACCCCCCTAACTTAAATATAATTTTTATCTAACGAAATAAATTAACTCTTATTAAATAAATGATTCCTATTTAAAGCTAAATACTTACCTGTAAAATAAACCCTAATATAGCTACAATATAAATTATAATTATATTATAGCTATTTTAGGATTAATATTTATTTTACAGGCAACTTTGTAATTATTTTAACCAGGTACAATAGCTATTAAATAGTTAAGAACTATTTAATAGTTACCTAGTTAAAATAATTACAAATTTACCTGTAAAATAAATCCTAACCTAAGATATAATTAAACCTAACACTACCCTATCAATAAAATAATTAAATAAACTACCTACAATTACCTACAATTAACCTAACACTACACTATCAATAAATTAATTAAACACAATTGCTACAAATAAATACAATTAAATAAACTATCTAAAGTACAAAAAATAAAAAAGAACTAAGTTACAGAAAATAAAAAAATATTTACAAACATAAGAAAAATATTACAACAATTTTAAACTAATTACACCTACTCTAAGCCCCCTAATAAAATAACAAAGACCCCCAAAATAAAAAATTCCCTACCCTATTCTAAAATACAAAAATTACAAGCTCTTTTACCTTACCAGCCCTGAACAGGGCCCTTTGCGGGGCATGCCCCAAGAATTGCAGCTCTTTTGCCTGTAAAAAAAAACATACAATACCCCCCCCCCCAACATTACAACCCCCCACCCACATACCCCTAATCTAACCCAAACCCCCTTAAATAAACCTAACACTAATCCCCTGAAGATCTTCCTACCTTGTCTTCACCATCCAGGTATCACCGATCCGTCCTGGCTCCAAGATCTTCATCCAACCCAAGCGGGGGTTGGCGATCCATAATCCGGTGCTCCAAAGTCTTCCTCCTATCCGGCAAGAAGAGGACATCCGGACCGGCAAACATCTTCTCCAAGCGGCATCTTCTATGTTCTTCCATCCGATGACGACCGGCTCCATCTTGAAGACCTCCAGCGCGGATCCATCCTCTTCTTCCGACGACTAGACGACGAATGACGGTTCCTTTAAGGGACGTCATCCAAGATGGCGTCCCTCGAATTCCGATTGGCTGATAGGATTCTATCAGCCAATCGGAATTAAGGTAGGAATTTTCTGATTGGCTGATGGAATCAGCCAATCAGAATCAAGTTCAATCCGATTGGCTGATCCAATCAGCCAATCAGATTGAGCTCGCATTCTATTGGCTGTTCCGATCAGCCAATAGAATGCGAGCTCAATCTGATTGGCTGATTGGATCAGCCAATCGGATTGAACTTGATTCTGATTGGCTGATTCCATCAGCCAATCAGAATATTCCTACCTTAATTCCGATTGGCTGATAGAATCCTATCAGCCAATCGGAACTCGAGGGACGCCATCTTGGATGACGTCCCTTAAAGGAACCGTCATTCGTCGTCTAGTCGTCGGAAGAAGAGGATGGATCCGCGCTGGAGGTCTTCAAGATGGAGCCGGTCGTCATCGGATGGAAGAACATAGAAGATGCCGCTTGGAGAAGATGTTTGCCGGTCCGGATGTCCTCTTCTTGCCGGATAGGAGGAAGACTTTGGAGCACCGGATTATGGATCGCCAACCCCCGCTTGGGTTGGATGAAGATCTTGGAGCCAGGACGGATCGGTGATACCTGGATGGTGAAGACAAGGTAGGAAGATCTTCAGGGGATTAGTGTTAGGTTTATTTAAGGGGGTTTGGGTTAGATTAGGGGTATGTGGGTGGTGGGTTGTAATGTTGGGGGGGGGGTATTGTATGTTTTTTTTTACAGGCAAAAGAGCTGCAATTCTTGGGGCATGCCCCGCAAAGGGCCCTGTTCAGGGCTGGTAAGGTAAAAGAGCTTGTAATTTTTGTATTTTAGAATAGGGTAGGGAATTTTTTATTTTGGGGGTCTTTGTTATTTTATTAGGGGGCTTAGAGTAGGTGTAATTAGTTTAAAATTGTTGTAATATTTTTCTTATGTTTGTAAATATTTTTTTATTTTCTGTAACTTAGTTCTTTTTTATTTTTTGTACTTTAGATAGTTTATTTAATTGTATTTATTTGTAGCAATTGTGTTTAATTAATTTATTGATAGTGTAGTGTTAGGTTAATTGTAGGTAATTGTAGGTAGTTTATTTAATTATTTTATTGATAGGGTAGTGTTAGGTTTAATTATATCTTAGGTTAGGATTTATTTTACAGGTAAATTTGTAATTATTTTAACTAGGTAACTATTAAATAGTTCTTAACAATTTAATAGCTATTGTACCTGGTTAAAATAATTACAAAGTTGCCTGTAAAATAAATATTAATCCTAAAATAGCTATAATATAATTATAATTTATATTGTAGCTATATTAGGATTTATTTTACAGGTAAGTATTTAGCTTTAAATAGGAATAATTTATTTAATAAGAGTTAATTTATTTCGTTAGATAAAAATTATATTTAACTTAGGGGGGTGTTAGTGTTAGGGTTAGACTTAGCTTTAGGGGTTAATACATTTATTAGAATAGCGGTGAGCTCCGGTCGTCAGATTAGGGGTTAATAATTGAAGGTAGGTGTCGGCGATGTTAGGGAGGGCAGATTAGGGGTTAATACTATTTATGATAGGGTTAGTGAGGCGGATTAGGGGTTAATAACTTTATTATAGTAGCGCTCAGGTCCGCTCGGCAGATTAGGGGTTAATAAGTGTAGGTAGGTGTCGGCGACGTTGTGGGGGGCAGATTAGGGGTTAATAAATATAACATAGGGGTCGGCGATGTTAGGGGCAGCAGATTAGGGGTACATAGGGATAACGTAGGTGGCGGCGATTTGCGGTCGGAAGATTAGGGGTTAATTATTTTAAGTAGCTTGCGGCGACGTTGTGGGGGGCAAGTTAGGGGTTAATAAATATAATATAGGGGTCGGCGGGGTTAGGGGCAGCAGATTAGGGGTACATAAGTATAACGTAGGTGGCGGTCGGCAGATTAGGGGTTAAAAATTTTAATCGAGTGGCGGCGATGTGGGGGGACCTCGGTTTAGGGGTACATAGGTAGTTTATGGGTGTTAGTGTACTTTAGGGTACAGTAGTTAAGAGCTTTATAAACCGGCGTTAGCCAGAAAGCTCTTAACTCCTGCTTTTTTCAGGCGGCTGGAATCTTGTCGTTAGAGCTCTAACGCTCACTGCAGAAACGACTCTAAATACCAGCGTTAGAAAGATCCCATTGAAAAGATAGGCTACGCAAATGGCGTAGGGGGATCTGCGGTATGGAAAAGTCGCGGCTGAAAAGTGAGCGTTAGACCCTTTAATCACTGACTCCAAATACCAGCGGGCGCCCAAAACCAGCGTTAGGAGCCTCTAACGCTGGTTTTGACGGCTACCGCCGAACTCTAAATCTAGGCCTTAGACTTTAAAATCCTGTGCAACCTATGAGCAGGGATAGGCAAGGTGTCCATACACGGTCACTGGTGTCCATACAGCCCTTGCAGTGTCTGCCACAACCTTAGTATATCTTTTCTTTCTGATTAAATAATAGGAATAAAAAAAATATGTAGTGTGAATAAAGTTAGTGGCTTGTCAAGAGACTGCTAGTGACACTGGCACATGGGTATAGCCAGAGGAGGGCTGGTTGTAGGGTCAGAGCTATCTGAATCAGTATAATAACACTCAGCACTATATAATGACACAGTAGTGACACTTGCTCGTGGGTATAGCCAGACAAGGGCTGGTTATAGGGACAGTGGTATCTGCATCAGTATAATAACACCCAGCACTATATAATGACACAGTAGTGACACTGGATCATGGGTATAGCCAGAGGAGGGCTGGTTATAGGGTCAGTGGTATCTGCATCAGTATAATAACACCTAGCACTGTATAATGACACAGTAGTGACACTGGCTCATGGGTATATCCTGAGGAGGGCTGGTTATAGGGTCAGTGGTATCTGCATCAGTATAATAACACCCAGCACTATATAATCACACAGTAGTGACACTGGTTCATGGGTATAGCCAGAGGAGGGCTGGTTATAGGATCAGTGGTATCTGCATCAGTATAATAACACCCAGCACTATATAATGACACAGTAGTGACACTGGCACATGGGTATAGCCAGAGGAGGGCTGGTTTATAGGGTCAGTGGTATCTGCATCAGTATAATAACAACAACAAGCACTATATAATGACACAGTAGTAACACTGGCTCATGGGTATAGCCAGAGGAGGGCTGATTATAGGATCAGTGGTATCTGCATCAGTATAATAACACCCAGCTCTATACAAAGACACAGTAGTGACACTGGCACATGGATATAGCCAGAGGAGGGCTGGTTATAGGATCAGTGGTATCTGCATCAGTATAATAACACCCAGCACTATATAATGACACAGTAGTGACACTGGCACATGAGTATAGCCAGAGCAGGGCTGGTTATAGAATCAGTGGTATCTGCATCAGTATAATAACAACAAGCACTATACAAAGACACAGTAGTGACACTGACACATAGGTATATCCAGACAAGGGATGGTTATAGGATCAGTGGTATCTGCATCTGTATAATAACACCCAGCACTATATAATGACACAGTAGTGAGACTGGCACATAGCCATACAAGGGATGGTTATAGGATCAGTGGTATCTGCATCTGTATAATAACACCCAGCACTATATAATGACACAGTAGTGAGACTGGCACATAGCCATACAAGGGATGGTTATAGGATCAGGGGTATCTACATCAGTATAATAACACCCAACCCTATATTATGACACAGTAGTGACACTGGCACATGAGAATAGCCAGACAAGGGATGGTTATAGGATCATTGGTATCTGCATCTGTATAATAACACCAAGCACTATATAATGATATAGTAGTCACACTGGTACATGGGTATAGCCAGAGGAGGGCTGGTTATAGGATCAGTGGTATCTGCATCTGTATAATAACACCAAGCACTAGATAATGACACAGTAGTGACACTGGCACATGGGTATAGCCAGAGGAGGGCTGGTTATAAGGTCAGTGGTATCTGCATCAATATAATAACACCCAGCCCTATATAATGACACAGTAGTGACACTGGCAGATGTGTATAGCCAGAGGAGGGCTGGTTATAGAACCAGAGGTATCTGCATCTGTATAATAACACCCAGCACTATACAAAGACACAATAGTGACACTGGAACATGGGTATAGCCAGAGGAGGGGTGGTTATAGGATCAGTGGCATCTGCATCTGTATAATAAAACCTAGCTCTATACAAAGACACAGTAGTGACACTGGCACATGGGTATAGCCAGAGGAGGGCTGGTTATAGGATCAGTGGTATCTGCATCAGTATTATAACACCAAGCACTATATACTGACACAGTAGTGACACTGGCACATGGGAATAGCCAGAGGAGGGCTGGTTATAGGATCAGTGGTATCTGCATCAGTATAATAACACCCAATGCTATATAATGACACAGTAGTGACTGGCACATGGGTATAGCAAGAGGAGGGCTGGTTATAGGATCAGTGGTATCTGCATCAGTATAATAACACCCAGCACTATATAATGACACAGTAGTGACACTGGCACATGGGTATAGCCAGAGGAGGGCTGGTTATAGAATCAGTGGTATCTGCATCAGTATAATAACACCCAGCATTATACAAAGACACAGTAGTGACACTGGCACATGGGTATAGCCAGAGGAGAGCTGGTTATATGATCAGTGGTATCTGCATCAGTATAATAACACCCAGCTCTATACAAAGACACAGTAGTGACACTGGCACATGGGTATAGCCAGAGGAGGGCTGGTTATAGAATCAGTGGTATCTGCATCAGTATAATAACACCCAGCGCTATATAATGACACAGTAGTGACACTGGCACATGGGTATAGCCAGAGGAGGGCTGGTTATAGGATCAGTGGTATCTGCATCAGTATAATAACACCCAGTGCTATATAATGACACAGTAGTGACTGGCACATGGGTATAGCCAGAGGATGGCTGGTTATAGGATCAGTGGTATCTGCATCAGTATAATAACACCCAGCACTATATAATGACACAGTAGTGACACTGGCTCATGGGTATAGCCAGAGGAGGGCTGGTTATATGACCAGTGGTATCTGCATCAGTATAATAACACCCAGCGCTATATAATGACACAGTAGTGACACTGGCACATGGGTATAGCCAGAGGAGGGCTGGTTATAGAATCAGTGGTATCTGCATCAGTATAATAACGCCCAGCGCTATATAATGACACAGTAGTGACACTGGCACATGGGTATAGTCAGACAAGGGCTGGTTATAGGGTCAGTGGTATCTGCATCAGTATAATAACAACCAGTACTATATAATGACACAGTAGTGACACTGGCACATGGGTATAGCCAGACAAGGGCTGGTTATAGAATCAGTGGTATCTGCATCAGTATAATAACGCCCAGCGCTATATAATGACACAGTAGTGACACTGGCACATGGGTATAGCCAGAGGAGGGCTGGTTATAGTATCAGTGGTATCTGCATTAGTATAATAACACCCAGCACTATACAAAGACACAGAAGTGACACTGGCACATGGGTATAGCCAGAGGAGGGCTGGTTATAGGATCAGTGGTATCTGCATCTGTATAATAACACCAAGCACTATACAAAGACACAGAAGTGACACTGGCACTGGGTATAGCCAGAGGAGGGCTGGTTATAGGATCAGTGGTATCTGCATCAGTATAATAACACCCAGCACTATATAATGACACAGTAGTGACACTGGCACATGGGTATAGCCAGAGGAGGGCTGGTTATAGAATCAGTGGTATCTGCATCAGTATAATAACGCCCAGCGCTATATAATGACACAGTAGTGACACTGGCACATGGGTATAGTCAGACAAGGGCTGGTTATAGGGTCAGTGGTATCTGCATCAGTATAATAACAACCAGTACTATATAATGACACAGTAGTGACACTGGCACATGGGTATAGCCAGACAAGGGCTGGTTATAGAATCAGTGGTATCTGCATCAGTATAATAACGCCCAGCGCTATATAATGACACAGTAGTGACACTGGCACATGGGTATAGCCAGAGGAGGGCTGGTTATAGTATCAGTGGTATCTGCATTAGTATAATAACACCCAGCACTATACAAAGACACAGAAGTGACACTGGCACATAGGTATAGCCAGAGGAGGGCTGGTTATAGGATCAGTGGTATCTGCATTAGTATAATAACACCCAGCACTATACAAAGACACAGAAGTGACACTGGCACATGGGTATAGCCAGAGTAGGGCTGGTTATAGTATCAGTGGTATCTGCATCAGTATAATAACACCAAGCACTATACAAAGACACAGAAGTGACACTGGCACTGGGTATAGCCAGAGGAGGGCTGGTTATAGAATCAGTGGTATCTGCATCAGTATAATAACACCCAGCACTATATAATGACACAGTAGTGACACTGGCGCATGGGTATAGCCAGAGGAGGGCTGGTTATAGGATCAGTGGTATCTGTATCAGTATAATAACACCCAGCACTATATAATGACACAGTAGTAACACTGGCTCATGGGTATAGCCAGAGGAGGGCTGGTTATAGGATCAGTGGTATCTGCATCAGTATAATAACACCCAGCACTATATAATGACACAGTAGTGACACTGGCACATGCGTATAGCCAGACAGGGGCTGGTTATAGAATCAGTGGTATCTGCATCAGTATAATAACACCTAGCACTATATAATGACACAGTAGTGACACTGGCACATGGGTATAGCCAGAGGTGGGCTGGTTATAGGATCAGTGGTATCTGCATCAGTATAATAACACCCAGCACTATATAATGACACAGTAGTTACACTGGCACATGGGTATAGCCAGAGGAGGGCTGGTTATAGGGTCAGTGGTATCTGCATCAGTATAATAACACCCAGCACTATATAATGACACAGTAGTGACACTGGCACATGCGTATAGCCAGAGGAGGGCTGGTTATAGGGTCAGTGGTATCTGCATCAGTATAATAACACCCAGCACTATATAATGACACAGTAGTGACACTGGCACATGCGTATAGCCAGAGGAGGGCTGGTTATAGGACCAGTGGTATCTGCATCAGTATAATAACACCCAGCACTATATAATGACACAGTAGTTACACTGGCACATGGGTATAGCCAGAGGAGGGCTGGTTATAGGGTCAGTGGTACCTACATCAGTATAATAACACCCAGCACTATATAATGACACAGTAGTGACACTGGCACATGGGTATAGCCAGAGGAGGGCTGGTTATAGGATCAGTGGTATCTGCATCAGTATAATAACACCCAGCACTATATAATGACACAGAAGTGACACTGGCACATGGGTATAGCCAGAGGAGGGCTGGTTATAGGATCAGTGTTATCTGCATCAGTATAATAACACCCAGCACTATATAATGACACAGTAGTGACACTGGCACATGGGTATAGCCAGAGGAGGGCTGGTTATAGGGTCAGTGGCATCTGTATCAGTATAATAACACCCAGCACTATATAATGACACAGAAGTGACACTGGCACATGGGTATAGCCAGAGGAGGGCTGGTTTTAGGATCAGTGGTATCTGCATCAGCATAATAACACCCAGTACTATAAAAAAAAAAAATTAATTTCAAATGTACCTTGGTGTCCTTCACTAAGGTCTGTACTAAGTACTTTGGAAAAGGTCCGCCACAGCCTTTGTCTGCGCCTATCCCTGCCTATGAGTGCATTTCTTTTTTAAAAATCTCCATGCACAAACAGGTTTTTCTTAAATGCTGCAACAGTCAGAAAGCATCTTTATAAGGAAAAGGACCAATGCTTTAAAACATTTGACAAAAATATCGATTGTTGGACACTTTTTGTCTAAAAATTACATATTTTGGGGGAAAAAATCTTCTTATCTTATATAATATTTGATGAATTAATGTTGCATCTGAAATTTAAACATTAACTTCTGTCCCATAGAATCATTTCAATATCAGACTAATGTTTGTCTTACCATCTCAAATGTCAAAATTCAAAGAAAATTGGAATGTTGTTTAAAATTGTATTCAAATTCTGAATTATGAAAGAAATATTTTGGGTTTCATGTCCCTTTAAAATATATAAATTAGTCAAATTTGAAATCAACATTGGTACATACAGTGGATATATTTGAAATTGGAGGTTTCTGAAATATTAACAATGTAAATATTAAACCTTTTCCATGTGTAATGTAACCTTCCAACAAACAAAAATCTAAAGAAAACAAACAGCTAATTATTAGGTACATTTTAAATAATTGCAATAAAAAAACAACCTGATTTCATAAGTCTTTCATGAGGGCTCTAGCTGTGTTCACAGTTAACCAATCACATTCTAGATCATTCCTATAGGTAAACAGCATACACCTGCCATCAAGTGATTCTGATTAAACCCAGATTAAGCTGTTGCTGTCTACCCATATTATATGTTACTTTTTTTCTTAGGATAGCCTTCTGCATGTCCCATCAAGTCTACACATAATAAGCAGCATATTTATCAAGCTCTGTACGGAGCTTGATGCCCCGTGTTTCCAGCGAGCCTGAACAGAAGTTATGAAGTAGCGGTCTAAAGACCACTGCTCCATAACCTGTCCGCCTGCTCTGAGGTGGTAGACAAAAATCGTCAGAAATCAACCAGATCGAATACGATCTGGATGATTGACACCCCCTGCTAGCGGTCGATTTTCCGCGAATCTGCAGGGGGCGGCATTGCACCAGCAGTTCACAAGAACTGATGGTGCAATGATAAATGCAGAGAGCGTATGCTGTCGGCATTTATCGATGTACAGTGGACATGGTCCGCAATATCGTATTATGTCCGCTCGCACAATAATAATTAGGCCCCTAAATGTTACTTTTGTCTTAGGATACCTTAATACATGTCCCAGGCATTTTTTAATTCCTTTACAGTCTTTAGGGTAGATTTAACAACAGTCTAGCGGACATCATGTCCGCTCAACCTCGCTAAATGCCGACAGCATCTGCTGTTGGCATTTAACATTGCTCAAGCATTTCTGGTGAAATGCTTGTGCGATGCTGCCCCCTACTCACTGGCAGCCAATCGGCCGCTAGCAGGGACCGACAATCATCCCGATTGTATCTTACGACTGCTGCTTCTTAACTTCTGTTTCAGGTGGACCTGAAGCGATGGGACTCAGATGTTTATTCCAAGAATCCACCACCATCCCATAGCTCTTCTAATCCAATGGAATAGTAATGATTATGTTTTCCAATTAGGGGTCTTTCTAATTTTGTATTTTTTTTTCAGAAACTAAAAAAGTCAATGACTTAAAGGAACCTACTTATGAAGTAAGTAACAAACTAGAACTCACCTCCCCCCATTACCAGAACCTTCAGAGACTGTGAGGCCCATGCTGTTTGAGGGAGACTTATGGGCAGGCCTGATAGTGCTCTGTGGGGGGTTTAAATGGTATGAGGCATGGTTGGGTGGACTTGGGGCAGGTCATGTGTGGAGTCTGGGTAGTCCATGGTTTGGCTTTAGAACAAGAAATATTTTCTTTGAAATTATACTGAAACTTGGTACCAAAGTCAAAGTTTATTTTTCTAATGCAAAATGAGTCTCCCAGGTTTGGAGAGTGGAATAACCAGATTTGTTCCTTGTGTGTGTCTGAAGTTCTCCCTCAGGTCTCATTGTATTCTTAACGCATTTTACCACAGTTTTTATAATCTCAATATCACACACTAAGTGTGTCTCAGAACATGCTTATATTCCCCCTGCAAGATCCCAGAGAGCTTTATTGCTTTCTATTGGAGGCAGGATTTCCTGGTTTTAACACAGGACCGTTGGAATGATAATTTCACTACATGCCAGTGGGCTCTACAGCATTGTACCCTAATTCTGAAGGGCAGATCAAACATGTTTCCATTCTATCATATCTGTGACTACAAATGGCTTTAGATAAAGGTTATAGATATTAAAGGGACAGTCAACACCAGAATTTTTGTTGTTTAAAAATATAGATAATCCATTTATTAACTATTCCCCAGTTTTGCATAACCAACACTTTTATATTAATATAATGTTTACCTCTGTGATTACCTTGTATGTAAGCCTCTGCAACCTGCCCCCTTATTTCAGTTCTTTTGACACACTTGCATTTTAGCCAATCAGTGCTTACTCCTAGGTAGCTTCACGTGCATGAGCTCAATGTTATCTATATGGCACACATGAACTAAAGCCCTCTAGTGGTGAAAAACTGCCAACATGTTTTCACATAAGAAGCGGCCTTCAAGGTCTAAGAAATTAGCATACGAGCCTACCTAGGTTTAGCTTTCAACTAAGAATACCAAGAGAACAAATCAAAATTGGTGATAAAAGTAAATTGGACTTGACTGTCCCTTTAACTGTTTGTATACTATTTAAATGTATTCACACACACACACATGTATATTATATTTATTGAAACAAAATACTGAATGGTTCACAATGTCTAAGTCAAATAGACTGACCCAGTGAATGCTAAAACATATATAAATAATAAAATATAGCTTTGATAATTTTCCACAATTCATATCAATAAATATTTTGACCAAAACATTTACCCTGAGTGCAGATTCATTTGCAACAGAATACATTACAAGTTTTCTGAAAAGTTATTTTTATGAGTGTGTCAACTTTTACATATATTATTTTATTATTATTTTATTATGTAAGTGAAAATGAAACTTTCATTATTCAGATAGAGAGCAAAATATTGACTTTAAATGTCCCTTTAAAAGTCTATTCTAAAAATACTAATTATATAGCTGATCCGTATTGTTTTCTTCCTCAGGAGCTCCAAGGACAAAGAACAGAGGTATACAATGACCTAAGTCGACCATACAACTGAATTGCTCTACAACCGAAGCAAAATTAGAGATCTCTAATTAAGTATCAGAATATTTTATATTTTCTCCTATAGATTGTGAGAAAAATAATACTAGAAGTAAAAACATGAGACAATAAAGAATAGGAGATAACATACAAATGCTAATTATTACATTGAAAGCTTCACTTAACCTATCTTGTTTTTATGTATTCTTGCATTGGTTTAACTATTTTGACTGATAAATTCACTCATTTGTATGTATTAGACTTTTATTTTATTTTCTGGTCTTAAATTATATTTTACTGATCACAGTAACAGATAAGGAAATAATGCACTAAAGCAGCAGGAAATACTAGTAAGTTACTAAGTAGTAAAAGCTAATTTCCACAAAAACAGAACTTGTAAGATATATATATATATATATATATATATATATATATATATATATATATATATATATATATATATATGTAATGGTGAAAAAATGGGACCTCATTAGCTACCACTGCATATAATTAAGAATTTTTAAAAAATCTTAAATTGCGTGAGAATTTTTGTCATCGATTTGCATATAGCTATCTGATGGTGAGTTAGGCTTGGTAATTTTATTTGCTAGCCTGGAGAATACTGCTAGAATTTAAGATTTTTCTAAATATTTTTTAATTTAACCGATTAGCTAAATATAGTCTTCACGTTCATGTTACTTTAATGCATATATTTCACCCTGTTTTATTTACTTTTTTTTTCAAGTTCAGAATGTTTGTTTTAAATATCTATAAAAATTTTCTTACTTGAGACAGATTGATTAATATTAGAAATGCATTTAAAAAAAAGTTGTGATCAATTTATTAATGCTTATAGTTACCACTGTTTTACTTTTTTCAAGTGCAACAACTTTGTTTTAAATATCTATTACATTTTTATCACATTTTATCAGCCAGATAGATTAATATTAGAAAACTATTTTTTAAAAAATGAAAAATTATTTTCATATAGAGGAAAATAATTTAGTTATAAGTTGTGATCAATAGGTAACCTGAGAATTGTTTTTGTCTCTGCATTTTTAAAGTTAAAGGGTTACATGGACATTAAATTCTAAATAAATGCTGGGTGGAATGATGTATTTAAAGGAGATTCACCGGAGAATAATATGGAGATTTTATGTTTTAATTATATTAGTTGTTTGAATATTGAAAAATAAATGTAATGTTTTAGTGTCCATAAAGTTTTTGACACCGTAACCTAGGTTTCTTTTATATAATGTTCTCTGAAGCTAATCAGGAACAGCTGGAACAACTGCACTTTCAGTTCCAAAAGGGAATCGGAAATCCCACAATTTTCAGAATTAAATTACAGGAAAAGGGGACAAAATAAATGTGAAAATAAATCACAAATATTTTTTTTACAACACATAAATACAATTTTATATTACAATTTCAAAGGGTTTGATTTCCCTTTAATGGGACAGTTTACCCCAAAACATTATCTCCTTTAATTTGTTCCTAATGATCCATTTTACCTGCTGGCGAGTATTAAATTGTTTTAAAGTAGATCCTTAGCCTTTACATTGGTATTTGAAATAGCTGATTTAGCCTATAGTGTCCCTACCTATAATTTGGGTGACCATATTGCCGCTTTAAAAAGGGACACATATGAAAAATACATATGTCAGGGCTATTTTCAGGGCTTTTTAAATAAATGTTTTGTATAAGAACCCTGTCATATGTATTTTTCATATGTGTCCCTTCTTAAAGCGGCAATATGGTCAGCCTACCTATAATGCAAGTTTATATACCTAGGTATAGGCTATTAATTAACTATGTAAACACAGCGGGCAGAATATATTATACTCACAGTGGGAGGTGGAAGAGATAATGCTCTAAAATGTTCATTTTTTCTTTCATGATTCAGATAAAGCATGCAATTTTAAGCAACTTTCTAATTTACTCCTATTATCAATTTTTCTTTATTCTCTTGCTAACTTTATTTGAAAAGAAGGCATCTAAGCTTTTTTTTTGGTTCAGCCTCTAGACAGCAAGTTTTTATTGGTGGATGAATTTATCCACCAATCAGCAAGGACAACCCAGGTTGTTCACCAAAAATGGCATCTAAACTTACATTCTTGCATTTCAAATAAAGATACCAAGAGAATGAAGAAAATTTGATAATAGGAGTAAATTAGAAAGTTGCTTAAAATGTCATGCTCTATCTGAATCACGAAAGAAAAAATTTTGGTTCAGTGTCCCTTTAAATATGTTTTTGTGTGTTACTTTGTATTAGCTTGGCTGTGTGATAAAGGGATCTGTAAACCCTGAAGAGTTGATGATGGTTGCGATATAGCAGTGAAAATAATTGTACTGTTTGGATTAAAAAGAGAGGACATGATTTCATGGAGGGTTGTATCCTTTAGCAGAAATGTAAATATCTATAAATAAACACACTGAAAGCCTTTGGTTTTTTTTTAATGGAGAGTAAATGGTGTAATATATTACTGTATTAAAAAATAAACTTATTAAAAGTCCTCTAGTATGGATTTGGGAGAGTATGTTCCACTGAAAAATGATGCACAAGCAGTGGCGTCACTAGGGTTGGTGTCACCCGGTGCGGTAAGTTATGGTGTCACCCCCCCCCCCCCCCAGAAAGCAGACACACACAAAAACACAGGCAAACACTCATACAAACACTCAGACACACTTAAAAACATACTGAGATGCACACACAAACACTCGGAAACACACTCAGACACACACACAAAAACACACAAAAAACACTGAGACACACACACAAAAAAACTCAGACACACACTTACAAAATATGTAAACTGCACTGCATTAATTATAAAGCGCATGCCTAGAGCTGCTCCCTGGCTCAGCAGATCATCAAATGAAAGATAAACAGAGCACTCTAAAAATAAATCACTGAAGAAAAGGTTTAGGCGCGCAAACTATTAAAATTCTGCTCTCTGACTCTGTTCCAAGTCTGTCAGTGCACAGCCCTGGGCCGCGTGCCTACCGCTTCTTATGGCCAATCACCTCTGCACTCTGCCCACCCCCAGACCCCTGCCCGCCCTCCTACCTGTTCAGTGTGCACTTAGTGTACCGTAACCGTACCGGTCTGGTGGGCATCATACGTGGCTCCTTCACTTTAAAGACAGTGTCAAACAGTCATGCGGTCAGGTGCCAGGCATCCCCTCATGATTTGCCAGTTCCCGTTTAGAGAGACAGCACAGCAGTGAGTGACTCCACTGCTCCACATGTCACTGAGCAGTGAGCACAGATAGGCAGGCAGGTTTAGGCTAGCAGCGCAACTTTGCAAGCCCCACGGCATGCCCACAACATTCATAGCGAAATTGGGCAGGGGAGAAGCAAAGTACAAACAAGCAAAAGCAGCCGGGAAAACTATTTGTTGAAATTGCAGCACTGGCTCAAGAGGCAAAAAAATTGTGTGTCTACAACTTCCCCAGTCCCACCAATGTTCACAAATGCCAGCCCCTCTAATAAAAAAAATCTATGCATCTCAACATTGTATTTCTTTGAATTTCAATAAAATAAAAAATAAAAAATATATATATTTTTTTTTTTTTTTTTGGTGTCACCCCCTGGAGGGTGTCACCCGGGTGCGGCCCGCCACCCCCGCCCCCCCTTAGTGACGCCACTGTGCACAAGACAGGCAACAGATACAGTTGTATGCATGTTGTAAATAGTTTGTGAATAATGCACTTTTTATGCTAGTTACATTGGAGAATAAACATATTTATACACATTTTCCAGCATTGTGTTTTCTTTAAAGTATTTATTTGTTTTTATTTGTTTTTTTCCTTTAATGTAACACATTTGGTGACCATGGTGTTTGTCTTGCAGATGAATGGCACTAATAATTATTGTTGGATACAAATGTAATAATTTACAAATGTGTGAAGCTATATTTTTTATGTTCTTATACTTTTATTAAACCAAAAAACATTTTTTAGGAATTGTTTAAAAAACGTTACCATTGAAGAAAGTGTACAATCAGCTGAAATGTGTACTCAAATCAGGACAAAATGGGACCTTAAAAGATCAAGGATGTTGAATTTCAAAACTCCAGATTTCCGAAAAAAGTATTTTTTGTAGACCACTTGTTCTATGCCGATTGGTTTTATAAAACAACAAATTTGAAATTTGATGTGGGCTAAAATGGGATGTATAAATAGATTCACTTTCAATTTGAAAACTTTAAAGACATATAGCCATGAATCAATTTTCACAGGAATTGTGATGGTTTGGAAAGGGAGCTTTAGTAGTTAGCAGATTTAATGGTCACAGATTCTACCCCCCCCCCCCCCACACACACACACAGGATTTAGAAAGCATAGGATTTTGATAGTGTATACTGGATATGGGAACTATAGTTTCTAATAAATCAGCAGATTTGATGAATCTATACAGTTGTACTATACGGCTTCCTGTACTGACCACATAGTGGAAGAATTTAGGAAACTAGCCTGGTGTTTTGTAAAATTATTCACCACAAAAAAATAAGTATTAAACAGATTAAAAAAAATTGACTATTCAACATCTGTCATTGGAAATCACCTTTGAAGAATGTTTTTGATAATATTAAGATTTACCCAAGATTTTCCTTTGTTTGAATGACTGTTTCTAAGATGCATAACTTTGCTAGATCAAGAGTCATGTACAACATTCTGAATTTGAAAAATACAGAAGTCTCATAAATTTACCCCTTTAGATGTTGCTCACATTTCAGCACTGTTAGAAGTTATTTTTGGGGCCAGTTGATCTAAAGGTCTCTGGGTAGATGAGATTATTTAACAATATTCACCAGAACTTCTATTTCCCTGGTGGAATGATCTGAAGCTACTTTTTACCCTGAAAACAGGGTGTCTCGCTAAGGGGCATATACAACAGGGTGTCTCGCTAAGGGGCGTATACAACAGGGTGTCTCGCTAAGGGGCATATACAACAGGGTGTCTCGCTAAGGGGCATATACAACAGGGTGTCTCGCTAAGGGGCGTATACAACAGGGTGTCTCGCTAAGGGGCATATACAACAGGGTGTCTCGCTAAGGGGCGTATACAACAGGGTGTCTCGCTAAGGGGCATATACAACAGGGTGTCTCGCTAAGGGGCATATACAACAGGGTGTCTCGCTAAGGGGCGTATACAACAGGGTGTCTCGCTAAGGGGCATATACAACAGGGTGTCTCGCTAAGGGGCATATACAACAGGGTGTCTCGCTAAGGGGCATATACAACAGGGTGTCTCACTAAGGGGCATATACAACAGGGTGTCTCGCTAAGGGGCATATACAACAGGGTGTCTCACTAAGGGGCATATACAACAGGGTGTCTCGCTAAGGGGCGTATACAACAGGGTGTCTCGCTAAGGGGCGTATAAAACAGGGTGTCTCACTAAGGGGCATAAAACAGGGTGTCTCGCTAAGGGGCGTATACAACAGGGTGTCTAGCTAAGGGGCGTATACAACAGGGTGTCTCGCTAAGGGGCGTATAAAACAGGGTGTCTCACTAAGGGTCATATAGAACAGGGTGTCTCGCTAAGGGGCGTATAAAACAGGGTGTCTCACTAAGGGGCATATACAACAGGGTGTCTCGCTAAGGGGCGTATACAACAGGGTGTCTCGCTAAGGGGGTATACAACAGGGTGTCTTGCTAAGGGGTGTATAAAACAGGGTGTCTCGCTAAGGGGCGTATACAACAGGGTGTCTCGCTAAGGGGCGTATACAACAGGGTGTCTCACTAAGGGGCGTATACAACAGGGTGTCTAAGGGGCGTATACAACAGGGTGTCTCGCTAAGGGGCGTATACAACAGGGTGTCTCGCTAAGGGGCGTATACAACAGGGTGTCTCGCTAAGGGGCGTATACAACAGGGTGTCTCACTAAGGGGCGTATACAACAGGGTGTCTTGCTAAGGGGCGTATACTGCATTTTCATATAGGAAGGAGATGCATACATTACAAAGGTTCACAATGAAAATCCTAAATTAAAAAGCTTACAAAACAAATAATTGTACCATTCACACAAAAATACAAAGGAAAACAAATGTATTGTTAAGGGGCATCAAAAATCATAACAACATTGTTCACCAAAAATCGTATTTTATCACAAATGTAAAGTTTGTATGTGAATTACACAATCAAATTTTAAATACACTGGATGTGCAAAAAACACATAGAAATTCATAATTTTAAATACATATTACAAAGCACAATTGCTAATTGCCACTTGTAATGGCTGGTTAATTATTGTGCTCCTGCAAATTTGACGGTTTGCTGGAGCGCATTAGTTTAGTGCCCCACTTGTAATCTAGCCCTATGTGTCTGTAGCTGTGTCTAAAGCAATGCTATACAAGCAACCAATAGAGGGAGCTTTAGAGTGCAGTAGTCACTCTATTTTATAACTCTATGTTAAATTAAAGGAATAGTCTAGTCAAAATTAAACGTTCATGATTCAGATAGAGCAGCAATTTTAAACAACTTTCTAATTTTCTCCTATTATCAATTTTTTTCATTCTCTTGGTATCTTTATTTGAATGTAAGCTTAGGAGCCAGACCATTTTTGGTTCAGCACCTTGGTAGAGCTTGTTGATTAGTGGCTACATTTCAACACCAATCAGAAAGCGCTACCCAGGTGCTGTAACAAAAATGGGCCAGATCCTATGCTTACATTCCTGATTTTTCAAATAAAGATACCAAGAGAATGAAGAAAAATTGATAATAGGAGTTAATGAGAAAATTAAAACACTGCTCCTCAGTTGCCCATTTTGCTCCCAGTCTATGATGCATCATATCCCAAACTGCTAGCCCTGGGTAGAGGTGTATTGTATCTAAACAAACTTGAAATAATACTTTTTTAAAAACGAAGCCATAAATCTGATAATGAAAAAGTGCAAACTGATTGAGAACTATGAGGCCCATTTATCAAGCTCTGTATGGAGCTTGAAGCCCCGTGTTTCTGGCGAGCCTTCAGGCTCGCCAGAAACACAAGTTATGAAGCAGCGGTCTAAACTTTAGACCGCTGCTCCATAACCTGTCCGCCTGCTCTGAGGTGGCGGTCCGGCGGACAGACATCGCCGAAAATCAACCTGATCCAATACGATCAGGTTGATTGACACCCCCTGCTGGCGGCCGATTGGCTGCAAATCTGCAGGAGGCGGCGATGCACCAGCAGTTCACAAGAACTGCTGATGCAATGATAAATACCAACAGCGTATGCTGTCTGCATTTATCGATGTGTGGCGGACATGATCCGCAATATCGGATCATGTCCGCTCGCACATTAATAAATAGGCCCCTATATGTCTAAAATACACTCACAGCGTACTGAAAAAGACCAGGGGCAGATAAGAGGCTTATTCTCTATTAGGAAGAAGTAGGAGGTCGATAAAATATAGTGCCAAACTGCATTAGCCCATGGTCCTTATATTGGAAAAGCCTTGTTTTGTTGTATTTGATGATATCACTTCATATTATGTTTACAACTATTTGGTGCCATTTATAGAATTATTTGTGTTTACAAGTCTTTAAAAAAAAAAGTTATAGAGATGCTGGAAAAGTCCAGTGGGAATCCCCATTACTTCAACTTATCTTTTGTTTATGGAAAACACAGTTTGCTATGTGAACCACCCACTGTGGGTCTGTACCCCTATTTTTAACATTGGTGCCTGAATTTCTTTTTGTTTCTTGCACATATCGCAAAGGCATCTAAGAGCATCAAAAGCAACCTTCAGAAACAGCAAGAGGAAGTTGGAAAGTGGCAAAGTCTAAAAATATTCTGTACAGAAAATATTTCCAAATAAACCCTCATAAACTGCTGATACTGAAAGAATTACTGCCTTTTTTGTGCCATTACAGTGACAGTGGGCTACGGAGATAATATTTCCATCAGCAGGGACCTGCACAATAATGTACATTTTGAAGAACACTTTTTTTTTTTTGTCTGCAGCACCTTATTATGAATACAAAATCCAGATTTAAATAAATACAACAGTAAAATGTTGGATTACAATAGCATATCAATAGAATGGGGTTAAATACAAAATTCCTACACTAAAAGGTGCAGTGTACTCAAACAAGCAGCAGATGAGAGATTGTTGTATTTAAATCTGATGTAGGAACACCGTTTAAACAGTACTGGTGTCTCTCTCTCTCCCATCCCACACTTGGAGGCTGTTTTCTTCTGATGACTTTTGTTTAAATATTTTTTCTTTAGCTATTGCTGCAGTATTGAAATGTTTAATTTAGGTGGAGGTTTCAACAAGCAAAAGCATTAAAAAAACATGAAAGTCAAAAATATGACTCAGACAGAGCATGACAAGAATTTTTTTTTCCAATTAATTTCATTATCATATAGTGCAGTCTTTTTATATGCACACTTTCTGATTCACCAGATTCACTGAGCATGTGCAAGAGTTTACAGTATATATATATATATATATATATATATATATATATATATATACAGGGAGTGCAGAATTATTAGGCAAATGAGTATTTTGACCACATCATCCTCTTTATGCATGTTGTCTTACTCCAAGCTGTATAGGCTCGAAAGCCTACTACCAATTAAGCATATTAGGTGATGTGCATCTCTGTAATGAGAAGGGGTGTGGTCTAATGACATCAACACCCTATATCAGGTGTGCATAATTATTAGGCAACTTCCTTTCCTTTGGCAAAATGGGTCAAAAGAAGGACTTGACAGGCTCAGAAAAGTCAAAAATAGTGAGATATCTTGCAGAGGGATGCAGCACTCTTAAAATTGCAAAGCTTCTGAAACGTGATCATCGAACAATCAAGCGTTTCATTCAAAATAGTCAACAGGGTCGCAAGAAGCGTGTGGAAAAACCAAGGAGCAAAATAACTGCCCATGAACTGAGAAAAGTCAAGCGTGCAGCTGCCAAGATGCCACTTGCCACCAGTTTGGCCATATTTCAGAGCTGCAACATCACTGGAGTGCCCAAAAGCACAAGGTGTGCAATACTCAGAGACATGGCCAAGGTAAGAAAGGCTGAAAGACGACCACCACTGAACAAGACACACAAGCTGAAACATCAAGACTGGGCCAAGAAATATCTCAAGACTGATTTTTCTAAGGTTTTATGGACTGATGAAATGAGAGTGAGTCTTGATGGGCCAGATGGATGGGCCCGTGGCTGGATTGGTAAAGGGCAGAGAGCTCCAGTCCGACTCAGACGCCAGCAAGGTGGAGGCGGAGTACTGGTTTGGGCTGGTATCATCAAAGATGAGCTTGTGGGGCCTTTTCGGGTTGAGGATGTAGTCAAGCTCAACTCCCAGTCCTACTGCCAGTTTCTGGAAGACACCTTCTTCAAGCAGTGGTACAGGAAGAAGTCTGCATCCTTCAAGAAAAACATGATTTTCATGCAGGACAATGCTCCATCACACGCGTCCAAGTACTCCACAGCGTGGCTGGCAAGAAAGGGTATAAAAGAAGAAAATCTAATGACATGGCCTCCTTGTTCACCTGATCTGAACCCCATTGAGAACCTGTGGTCCATCATCAAATGTGAGATTTACAAGGAGGGAAAACAGTACACCTCTCTGAACAGTGTCTGGGAGGCTGTGGTTGCTGCTGCACGCAATGTTGATGGTGAACAGATCAAAACACTGACAGAATCCATGGATGGCAGGCTTTTGAGTGTCCTTGCAAAGAAAGGTGGCTATATTGGTCACTGATTTGTTTTTGTTTTGTTTTTGAATGTCAGAAATGTATATTTGTGAATGTTGAGATGTTATATTGGTTTCACTGGTAAAAATAAATAATTGAAATGGGTATATATTTGTTTTTTGTTAAGTTGCCTAATAATTATGCACAGTAATAGTCACCTGCACACACAGATATCCCCCTAAAATAGCTATAACTAAAAACAAACTAAAAACTACTTCCAAAAATATTCAGCTTTGATATTAATGAGTTTTTTGGGTTCATTGAGAACATGGTTGTTGTTCAATAATAAAATTAATCCTCAAAAATACAACTTGCCTAATAATTCTGCACTCCCTGTATATATATATATATATATATATATATATATATATACTGTATATATATATATATATACACAGTATCCCACAAAAGTGAGTACACCCCTCACATTTTTGTAAATATATTATTATATCTTTTCATGTGATAACACTGAAGAAATTTGGTGTTATCGCTATCACACTCTCATACTGGTCACAAAAGTGAGTACACCCCTCACATTTTTGTAAATATATTATTATATCTTTTCATGTGATAACACTGAAGAAATTTGGTGTTATCGCTATCACACTCTCATACTGGTCACAAAAGTGAGTACACCCCTCACATTTTTGTAAATATATTATTATATCTTTTCATGTGATAACACTGAAGAAATTTGGTGTTATCGCTATCACACTCTCATACTGGTCACTGGAAGTTCAATATGGCACCTCATGGCAAAGAACTCTCTGATGATCTGAAAAAAAGAATTGCTGCTCTACATAAAGATCTATTAAAGAAAAAATTCCCTAGTAACCCCTAGGGGAGGTGGGGTAAAATATGAATTAACCTCAACTCCCCTTATATAATCCTATGTATTATAAGGAGGTAGTGCCTAATGCCTTGACAAATAATAGTAAATGTTAAGAGAAAAGAAGCATTTTGGGCACACTTGAAAAGGGTAATTATGGTCAGTAGTAGTGGGTGGAGTGTGGATGTTTTAAAACTTAAAGGGAAGGCCTACACCAGAATTTTTATTGTTTTAAAAGATAGATAATGCCTTTATTGCCCATTCCCTAGTTTTGCAAAACCAAGACAGTTATATTAATATACTTTTTACCTCTGTGATTAGCTTATATCTAAGCCTCTACAGACTGCCCCCTTATTTCAGTTCTTTTGACAGACTTGCATTTTAGCCAATAAGTGCTTACTCCTAGTTAACTCCACGTGCGTGAGTACAGTGTTATCTATATGACTCACATGAACTAACACCCTCTAGTGTTGAAAAACTGTCAAAATGCATTCAGCTTAGAGGCGGCCTTCAATGTCTAAGAAATTAGCATATGAACCTCCTAGGTTTATTTTTTAACTAAGAATACCAAGAGAACAAAGCAAAATTGGTGATAAAAGTAAATTGGAAAGTTGTTTAAAATGACATGCCCTATCTGAATAATTAAAGTTTATTTTGGACTAGACTGTCCCTTTAACGTTTAATACATATAAATAAAATATAGTGGATGATGTGTGGACAATGCCACACATAAGTAAAACATACTTTAAAAGCACACAGAATGTGATAATAACACTGCTCCTCCAATGTGACCTTTCTGAGTAAGTATGGTATATGGAGCAAGTTACCCTACTACAATGTGAAAAAATATATATACCATAAACGGGAGAGCCCTTAGGATCCCTTAGGATCAGCCCTTTGTAACAAGTAACAAGCCTAAAGCAACAAAGTAACAAGGGAGGTATGCTCCATTATTGCCAGTGAGGCCAACATTTTATTATAAATATTAGTCAGACCTATATAAGAAATATATAAATGTTAACCGTATTATACTATATGGTTTAGAGAACTGAGTCTTAAAACAAAAACAAATAGCTGCTAGAACAGGAGTGCAGGGGTTAAATACGGTCCGCAGGCCCCCACAGTCTATCCTATCCCAACCAGCAAATAACCTAAGAGCTGTTCTACTAAAAAATATGCCAATTAAGGCCAACAATTAAACTTTCATGGAGGAATGAGGAAGCAGTGCGAACTCCTGACGCGCGTTTCGTATCTGCTTTGTCAAAGGCCCCCAACACTCCACAGAGCATCCTATTTAAAGGGCCGTTAGCCAATCTACGGATACGTAGCAATGATGACTTGAAACCCTTAGCCAATCATATCAATGCTAAGATATTGATGTTACAATACTACGTCACAGAGAGTATGTTTACCTTAGCCAATAAGGAACAGGGGATATCAGACACGCCTTCCAGCATCATCATAGATATTTCACATTCCGAGAGTGTGGTTCCAGATTTGGCATTTAACAGCCATCTCTTGTTAAAAAATTATCAAGAGCCATAAAATACATACGATGCTGTAGATACAGATGTTAATTAAACCAGAAGTGGTGTCCTAAATAGAGTTAAGCAATGTCACAATTTTTTATATAAAAATACGATCTCAGATTGATGACTGTGATAGGTAGATGATACTAGTGTTGACGTGACCAGCAATCATTTATAATAAAGAGAACTTAATCATTTATAATAAAGACACACCAAATATTAACAACATGTATATGCATATTGCATAGGTGTAAGAAATAGTATTATACCATTGTGCAGTATGTCAGAATGTACAGAAAAAGGGGTACAGAAATACTTATACCATTACTAACATTGGAGGAAACTATCCAATATTATCTGTAGTCCATTAGAGTTAAAATGTCCTGATAAGAGATCAGTTTGCTTGATTCTGATGATAAGTACATAAATACGTAGATAATATCAATTAAACTTGCTAAAGAAGCTGCGGGTAACGGTGATGGACTGGCCAAGCATGTCTCCAGACCTAAACCCTATTGAGCATCTGTGGGGCATCCTCAAATGAAAGGTGGAATAGCGCAAGGTCTCTAACATCCACCAGCTCCGTGATATCGTCATGGAGGAGTGGAAGAGGACTTCAGTGACAACCTGTGAAGCTCTGGTGAACTCCATGCCCAAGAGGGTTAAGGCAGTGCTGGAAAATAATGGTGTCCACACAAAATATTGACGCTTTGGGCCCAATTTGGACATTTCCACTTAGGGGTGTACTCACTTTTGTTGCCAACGGTCAACACAGTAGATTTGCATAATCAGGAAATGCAAGATAACAAGACAATGCAATAGCACTTAGTCTGAACTTTAAATGAGTAGTAGATTTTTCTGACAATTTTAAAAGTTATGTCTATTTCCACTACCCCTGTGCCATGTGACAGCCATCAGCCAATCACAAATGCATACACGTACCATGTGACAGCCATCAGCCAATCACAAATGCATACACGCTTATTCTGTGAATTCTAGCACATGCTCAGTAGGAACTGGTGACTCAAAAAGTTTAAATATAAAAAGACTGTGCCCATTTTGTTAATGGAAGTAAAATGGAAAGTTGTTTAAAATTGCATGCTCTATGTGAATAATGAAAGTTTAATTTTGACTTGAGTGCCCCTTTAATGGCTGTGTGTTGAGTTATGTTGAGGGGACAGCCAGCCCCCGGACACGAAGGAACGTAGGGGGAGGGGGATTTTGACCCATGGGAGGAGTTAGTCCCATATTTGCTGGAGTGGGATGGGTCACAGGAGAAGGCATATAAGGAAGTGGTAAGACGGCCATCTTCAGAAAATAATTTCATGGCAGCAAGAAGTTTTTTTTTTATCTGCCATGATGCTGAACCTGCCCTGCAGCTGAGCTAGTAAGGTAATGGCTTATTCCTTCTAAGTGTGAAGGCAAAGCCTCATTAGGGGTTAACCCCCCCTCCTGTACATATATTGGAGCCTTATTAGAAATCTATTCATTGTGTGATTTAGTTGTCAGTGGATGTGGGGCATGGTTGTGTTAGGCAGGGAAGATGGTAGTTCCTTTACTTAGGAGAGGATAGTATAACGGTCTGGGTTTTTCCCCTCACAGGTGGGAGGGTTAATGTAACTTCAGCCGTTTTTTCTGATTGCATTCCTGACAAAGGGGGTATTCTATTCAGCTTTGCTTTTCCCTGCACCACTGTGGCGGTATGATAATTAAATTCTCTCTAACATGTAGACTGTTTGCCGATCACACTGTTTGTATATGCGATCCCTCAGACAAAAAGGGTTTATTTGTTGCCCCCCCCCCCTTATTTTAATTGCGAGTTGAGGAGACTAGTAGCGGATAGTTCCTGTTTTCAAACTTATGTTTTGGGAACTATTATTTTGTATTATTTTGTATGGGTCTGTCTGAGGATCTGCAGCGTCTGTCTTGGCTGCGTTGAGGGACTTGAGTAAGCTGACTGCGGGCGGTAAGGTTTTTTTTAGTGTGCAGTCTCTTATAGGTTTCTGTTTTCACCGGGTCCCCACGTGGTTAGGCAGTCCGGGCATGATTAATTTTGGGGCTGAGACATGAATGACCCATTCAGCAATTGTGGAGTTTGGTACAATCCGTGTTGTATAGTCCCTTATATTGTACCTTTTATGTTTGATCGTGCTCCTATACTTATGTTTGTGGGTACGCATAGTGGGGGGGATTGTCTTTGCACTGGGGCATAGTACTGTGCTATTTTGCATGTATGTGAAGGGGATCTTTCAACTGTACCTTGATAGAGTTCTAGGTTTATGAGGGGAGGCCCTATGTGGTATATGGTGATCGCGGGGTTAACTTTCCCGCCGCTCATCTTTTTGCCACAATATTGTTTTTCTAGATCAGGGGTGAGTCTAGGACCTAATATTTTGCAGTCAGTCAGGTGAGGGTATAGATTTATTATATCGTTGCAGGGATTTTGTTTCTTCCTATCCTCATGGAAAAGTTTGGTCCCTTATATGATATACATAGTTTTATATTTTATGTTATAGCTTGGTTACTACTATTTCTCCTAGTGTATTGGCTTTTAGTGTTAAATATATTTTGCTGAGTCGGTCTGGCAGTGGTATAAAATGTATTATTGTTTTGTGGACCAAGGGACATGACACTACAGGTTGGGGTTGTCTAAGCTTTTTCTCTTTTCAGAGGGAGTTTTTTGTTTTATCTCCTCGTGGCAAGTTTGGTCCCATAGGGGATATACATATATGTATTAATTTGGCACATTTTGTACTAACCCTCATGGAGTGCTGGTTTACACTCTCTGCTCTGCCTGCAAAACTTAGAACGTTTTGCTTTTGTTTTCTAGGATTATTTTGTTTTGTCTGCCATCTAGTGGCAATTAAATATAATTTGCATCTGGTTCATTTAAGTCGTTTTCATGTTTTGTTGCCTATGAGGCATATATTATATGGGTATTTGATGTCATACAAATATTTATATAATTTATAGTATGTAATGTATACGTTATTTATGTGGTTTATACAATTATTTCTGGATGGAAAATTATCCTTCTCTGTTTGCCACTTTATTCATCTAAGGGTTTTTTATATCATTATATGGAGGTATTATTTCATCTATACTGTAATATGGGAGTGCAAATATTACAATCTCTTTCATAAGAGTCACAGCGCTGTTGGCGGCTACCATCCCTTCTGTTATACAGAATATAGGGACCTAATAGGGTACTTTTATCTCCTATGAACCCAGCTGTAAATGATTTCTGAACTGTTGGTAACCGCCTCTTAGCTCAGAGCATTTTGTAAGTTTTTTCGCAGTTAGACAGCGCTAGTGCATGTGGTCATATAAATAACATTGTGATCACTCCCCTGGAGTTATTTAGAAGTCTGCACTGATTGGCTAAACTGCATGTCTGGCAAGGCACTATGATAAGGGTGCAGACTGCAGAGGCTTGGTTATAAAGTAATCAGAGGTAACATTTTAATATAACTGTGTTGGTTCTGCAAACAGGGGGAGCAAGTAAGGGATTATCTAGTTTTTGGAATAACGAAAATTTTGGTGTAGTTTGTCCCTTTAAGTCTTTTCATGTTTGTTTCCTATGGGGAATATAATCATGTGTATATGATGTCATATAAATATATTGCTAGAATTTATAGTATCTGATATGTACATTGGATATGTGGGCCATGCAATCATGTCTTGTTGAAAAATTATCCTTCTCTAAGGTTCTCTAATTTTATTAATCTGAAGGATTCATGTCATATGGAGGATATTCTTTTATCTATACTGAGTATGGGTGTGCAATTGTTACTATCTCTTTCATAACAATGGGAGTCACAGCGTTTTTGGCAGCACCATTCCTTATGTTGGGTAGTATTCAGTGACCCTAATAAGGTTAATAATGGGAGTCACAGCGCTGTTGGCAGCAACATCCCTTATGTTGTGTAGTATTTAGTGACCCTGATAGGGTTAATAATGGGAGTCACAGCGCTGTTGGCAGCATCATTCCTTATGTTGTGTAGTATTTAGTGACCCTAATAGGGTTAATAATGGGAGTGACAGTGCTGTTGGTAGCACCATCCCTTATGTTGTGTAGTATTTAGTGGCCCTAATAGGGTTAATAATGGGAGTCACAGCGCTGTCGGCAGCACCATCCCTTATGTTGTGTAGTATTTAGTGACCCTGATAGGGTACGGTTATATCATATGAGCCCAGCGGTCTGTAGATCGCCTTCCTCAGAGCATACTGCAGCGGTGAAACTTTGGGCGGGCCATCTAACCCTTTGGATATCTATAAATATTACCTTGTATACGGCCTAGCTTTATAGGGCTGCAAAACTCTGTTGGTGCTTTGCATATTCCTGGTGATGTCGATAATATTGAATTGGATATATTTATGTGTGTGTGTATATATATATATATATATATATATATATATATATATATGTATATATGTGTGTGATTATTTTATATCCCCCTCTTTGGGGGGGTCCTCATATCTTGCATTGCAACTGTATGATTTTGCTGTTTTTGAGATTGCTAATTTGATTGTTGTATTGAATTCTCTCTGGTTGGGAGATTTCTGGGTCTGTGTCTGATCCTATTGGTGGTATTTTCCATACTTTTTGTCTTGAAGGGACAGTTTACTCAATGTGTTACAAGTATTTCCATTATCCTTATATCGACGGATGTAAAGGGATATTTTCCCTGTGGTATCCCCACCCATCTTTAAGGTTTTGGCATCAAGGACAAGCTGTGTTAACATAGCTTGTAGTGGACATTGCTCTTCCAGTGGGATATGGAAGGGATATGGTGATAAAATGTTAATTTCACATTGTTCTTTACTAGTGTTGGTAATTTGTTTATGGGCAGTTATAAGATAAAGAAGCATGTATATGTACACAATGTGAAAAAGTAATGGGTTCTGATTATACCTACAGGCTCAACCCATTTTGTTAGGTTGTGCCTTTAATACATGGAATCAGCTGGTTCATGTACATAAATAAGCCCTAAAGGAGCAAATTGAATACTTTTATTATGTACGGTTTTTGTTTGCCTGGCCGGCCAATACCCTTGCCTGTTTATGCATCGGGGATAATTTGCTAGAATGGCTGTGGATAGTGGGGGTTCCTAGCATTTATAAGTCGGAAGACCTGTCGTCAGGGATTATTTTCTTAATGTTACTATTGTCTGTGGGAATGGAGTGCAGAGCATTGGGATTAAAGGTGGTCTTGCAGAAGGGGATAAGGTCCTCCAGGGAGTCTGCTAGAGTCACGCTCAGGATTTTACAGGGGAAAAATTTCCTGCAGCATGATCTATGGCGGGAGAATTTGCAGTTTTGGCATTGGCAGCGGCCGGGGTGAAGCAGCCTCATTATTTTATTAGTCTCTAAGGGTGCCAAACAGTGACCTTGTTTGGGTATTTGTATCTTTATTTTAGCGGGTCTGCAATGATTCATGTGCCCAGATTTCTTGGTAGGTGTGGGGGGACTGACCGGCTGGAAGGGTAGGTGTTGGTGCGGTTTCTTAGTGTGCGCCTCACTGACCAGCAAAAACGGAAGGAGGTGGAATTGGTAATGCCTTAGTTTCTTGAGCTATTACAGTGCTGGTGGCCATGTTTGTGTGGGCAGATTCATTTGGAAACGGGTCGGGGTTGTCCACACTGACCACATGCAGGGGTGTCAGTAGTTGGCATATTATCTGCCCCCTCCCACCCCTAATCCCATGTTCATGGAATTGTTGAGGGCAATTGGGTTGCAATGCATGTTTCCATGCGTTGGTGGGAGCAATGCACATTTCTGCAATTCATAATTCAATGGCCAAATGCCTTAAGTGTTTTTTCAATGGCATCGCTCCTGAGATTTCGCGCCATGGGCAAACAGAGTGGGGAGAGTATTCCGGTGTGGAGGGGGTATCTTGGTACGAATGACCAGCCCACTTGGTGAGGTCTGCCATATCGCGGACACGTGGTCTGCCTGTGCAAAAGTTGAGTGGAATGGGAAGGATTGATTTCAGTTAAGGGCATTAGAGATGGCGCAATGCATGTGTTGTGATTTTGCTTAAGGGTTGGGGAGGATGGTACTCCTGTGGGTGGTCTGTCGTAATCTATGGCCCCTTGTGGGGGCTGGGTTATAGGGAGGTGATTTTCACGGTATCACAAGTGTCCATTTACCTGGAGGGTTTGGGCAGCCTCTGAAGCTGCTGTAGGGGTTTGATGGCTTTATTAAAGGTGCGGATAGGTTGAGGTTCTTCAAGTCATATGTGTTGGGGTGTCGGAAATTTGGGTGTTCAATTTGACAATGATATTAAATGGTTTGGAGTACGGGGCCCCCAGATTGGCTTGCATGTTGCAGCTAGTGGTGTATTATGCTGAACTGTTCCGGTCTTGGGGGTACTAGTGGTCCGGGCCGAGGTAATGTTTGGGTTTTCTTGCCTCAGCCTGTTGAATAAGATTAAGGAGGCTTGGAGAGGTTTTGTGGGCTTGTCCAGGGTTTAACGGTAGTATGGTCTGCCGTGGTTATGTGATTGGTTGGAGGGTGGCATGGCTCCATTATAAAAAATTCACAAGAGGAAGGAGGGGAACAAGCTGGCTGCAGCCTTATGTGTGGAGTATAATGTGTAGTTGTGCATCAGTGATTGGAGGATGCAAGTACTGGTGAATTTTATTGGCAGGTTGGTGTACACCTTAATGTTTTAGGTTTAAGGTAGTTTCTCTTGGGGCTCCAAGAGATTTTGGGTATCTTTGGCGTGAGGGGTGGCGGGCTGGTCTGCCTGGCAGTCAGTCCAGTCTTTGGCGGGTGCTAGTTCCCTCACTTCTGCAATTGGACTATGGCCATAAGTGAATGGGTTAATCTCCCCATGGGGTGGGAGAGCAGGTTAAGTAGCTTCTTGGACACGGGGTTCCTTGGAGCTTGGTGGTTTTAAAGCAATAACGGACTTATTTAAGTCCAGGTGAATTTATACACGGCCTGGTCAACAAGAAAGGAAGATTAATGAATTAAGTTTGGGAGCTAGCATCTTCAGAGTTAATGGATTTTTTATATAACTCAAAGAGTTATTTATTTGGTGTTTTAAATTTGTTATTTAATAAACAGGCTGTGGCCAGTATTTTTACCAAGCAACAAGTGTCTGTGTATTCTTTAATTGATGGATGATTTAAGGTAATTTAAGTTTATTAAAAGGGGACGGTAATCGACGACTCGGGGGGTCAAGCCAGCCCCCGGACACGAAGGAACGTAGGGGGAGGGGGATTTTGACCCATGGGAGGAGTTAGTCCCATATTTGCTGGAGTGGGATGGGTCACAGGAGAAGGCATATAAGGAAGTGGTAAGACGGCCATCTTCAGAAAATAATTTCATGGCAGCAAGAAGTTTTTCCCTCCCTCCCTCCCATTGTGTACTGTTTTATGTTTTGTCACAGCTTGGCGGGTGCTAGTTCCCTCACTTCTGCAATTGGACTATGGCCATAAGTGAATGGGTTAATCTCCCCATGGGGTGGGAGAGCAGGTTAAGTAGCTTCTTGGACACGGGGTTCCTTGGAGCTTGGTGGTTTTAAAGCAATAACGGACTTATTTAAGTCCAGGTGAATTTATACACGGCCTGGTCAACAAGAAAGGAAGATTAATGAATTAAGTTTGGGAGCTAGCATCTTCAGAGTTAATGGATTTTTTATATAACTCAAAGAGTTATTTATTTGGTGTTTTAAATTTGTTATTTAATAAACAGGCTGTGGCCAGTATTTTTACCAAGCAACAAGTGTCTGTGTATTCTTTAATTGATGGATGATTTAAGGTAATTTAAGTTTATTAAAAGGGGACGGTAATCGACGACTCGGGGGGTCAAGCAAATTTACACTGTTATACAGACTGCACACTCACTACTTTACATTGTAGCAAAGTGTCATTTCTTTAGTGCTGTCAAATGAAAAGATATAATAAAATATTTACCAAAATGTCTCACTTTTGTGGGATACTGTAAGTTTGTGATTGGCAGAAGACTGTCACATGATACACAGAACACAATTGAATACAGAGGAGACACCTTTGAAATTCATCAGGAAAACAAATCTACTTCTTATTTGAAACTGAAATTGTTAGTGCATCGTGAGCAAATAAGGCTGTGTGTGATATATAATTGTTAGAGTAACTGTAACAGGGTTTCTTCACAGCCTTATTTTCACACTCACGTTTTATGCCTGTTTTATATTTGTCCTTCATTTTCCTCAGCAGAAGAGAAATAAATGTATTACAAAGTTATTTTTAATGCACATACAGCTAGATTACAAGTTGTGCGTTCGTGTTTTAAGGCTGAAAAAATGGTAATTTCAGCGTTAAAACGGCACCGCAGCCATTACAAGTCTTGTCGGTATAGCTGTAACACAAGTCTTTTAGCCTGTAACGCAACGTCAGTTCCGCACACGTAAAAATGACGTTTTTTCATGTAATTCGCATAGCGCTGCCATTGCGAGTTTTGCGGTGAGGCTAAAAAGCCTGCTTTACAGCCTAAAACAACAAGATCCATACCGACATCTAAAAGCAGTAGTTATGAGTTTTACGCTACAAATCTGTTACATAAAACTCATAACTAAACTGCTACAAAGTACACTAAACACCCATAAACTACCTATTAAAGGGACATTATACACTCATTTTTTCTTTGCATTAATGTTTTGTAGATGATCTATTTATAAAGCTCATAAAGTTTTTTTTTTTTTTTTTTTTTTTTTAAATGTATAGTTTTGCTTCTTTTTAAATAACATTGCTCTGATTTTCAGACTCCTAACCAAGCCCCAAAGTTTGATGTGAATACCGTCAGCTACCTTCTCCAGCTTGCTCCTGTTTGTGTAAAGGGTCTTTTCATATGCAAAAGAACGGGGAGGGAGGGGGGGAGTGTCTTATTTCCCACTTGCAGTGGGCTTTCCATTTCAACAGAGTTAAACTGAAAGCTTCGAAGTACGTTTTTAAACCATTTTATACTGGATTTTTATATCAGTATCTGTGCATCTTATTCTTTATAGTAGTGTCTATTACATGCAGTTATATGAAAATTAGTGAATACTGTCCCTTTAACCCCTAAATCGAGGCCCTTTACACTATATTAAATTTATAAAATCTGCCGCTCCTGATATTGCCGCCACTAAAAAAATATTAACCCCTCTTCGCCACTCCCCGACATCATCACCACTATAATAAATGTATTAACCCCTAAACCACCGCCCTCCCACATCGTAAACACTATTTAAATATAATTAATCCCTAATCTGCCGTCTGCCCTTATTGCCCCCACTATACTAAATTATTAAGCCCTACACTGCCGCCACTATAATAAATTAAACTATATTAACCCCTAAACCAAACCCTAATCCTAGCGTAACCCTAACCCTAACCCTAACCCTAAACCTAACCGTAACCCTAACCCTAACGTAACTCTAACACCCCCGTAACTTTAACTTAATTAAAATATAGCTAAATTACACTTACAGTTATTAACTAAACAATTCCTGGATCATCCAATAGAATGAGAGCTGCTTAAATCCTATTGGCTGATTTGAACAGCCAATAGAATTTTAGCTGCTCTTATTCCTATTGGCTGATTCAAATTTTTCAGCCAATAAGAATGCAAGGGACGCCATCTTGAATCGCGTACCTTGCATTGAAGAGGATGCTCCGCAACGAATGTCTTTAGGATGGACCCGCTCCGTGCCGCCGGGATCAAGATAGGAGATCTTTTTTTTTCAGGTAAAAGAGCTGTTTAACTTAGGGCAATACCCTACAAAAGATCCTTTTAAAGGCTATTGGTAGTTTATTCTAGATTAGGTTTTTTATTTTGGGGTGTTTTTTTAAAAAAATGGGTATTAGAATAGGAATAATTTTTATTATTTTTGATAATTTGTTATTTTGTATAATGTCTTTTTTTCGTTTTGGGGTGGGTTTTTATTTTTAGATT
Organism: Bombina bombina; assembly: GCF_027579735.1. Taxonomy (NCBI): domain Eukaryota; kingdom Metazoa; phylum Chordata; class Amphibia; order Anura; family Bombinatoridae; genus Bombina; species Bombina bombina. Next base: position 393,888 of record NW_026512337.1, read on the forward strand.
AGGGCTTGGGCAGCAAAAGAGCTAAATGCCCTTTTAAGGACAATGCCCATACAAATGCCATTTTGGGGGATGGGGGTTTGTATACTGTTTGGGGTGGTTTGTTTTGAAGCAAAAGAGCTGGGGCAATGCCCTACAAAAGGCCCTTTTAAGGGCCCATAGTTGTTTATTATAGATTAGGTTTTTTTTATTTTGAGGTTTTATTTTTGTTTTTTAAAGGGTATTAGAATAGGAATAATTTTTATTGTTTTGGATTATTTTGTTTGTTATTTTTTGTAATGGTAGTTTTTTTTTTTGTAATTTTAGTGTTTGTTACTTCTTGTAATGGTAGGTTTTAGTGTAAGGCAGCTTAGGTTTTATTTTACAGGTAACTTTGTATTTATTTTAACTAGGTAGTTATTAAATAGTTAATAACTATTTACTAACTAGTCTACCTAGTTAAAATAAATACAAACTTACCTGTGAAATAAAAATAAAACCTAAGCTAGCTACAATATAACTATTAGTTATATTGTTTTAGGTTTTATTTCACAGGTATTTATTTAGTTTTAAATAGGAATTATTTAGGTAATAACTGTAAGTTTAATTTAGCTATATTTTAATTATGTTAAAGTTAGGGGGTGTTAGGGTTACGTTAGGGTTAGGGTTACGGTTAGGGTTAGGCTTAGGGTTACATTAGGGTTAGGTTTAGGGGTTAATATAGTTTAATTTAGGTTGTTGCGATGTGGGGGGCTGGCGGTTTAGGGGTTAATAGGTTTATTTAGTTGTAGTGATGTGGGAGGCCAGAGGATTAGTGGTTAATAGCTTAATTTAGTTGCAGCGATGTCGGGGAGCAGCAGAATAGGGGTTAATAGATTTATTATAGTGTGGGCGATATTGGGGTGCAGGGGAATATGGGTTAATAACTTTAGTATAGTGGTGGCGATATTGGGAGAGGCAGATTAGGGGCTAATAGTTTTATTTAGGTGGCGGAGATATCGGGGGCGGCATATTAGGGGTTAATAACTGTATGTAGGTGTTGGCGATGTTTGGGGCAGCAGATTAGGGGTGTTTAGACGTGGGGCTTATGTTAGGGTGTTAAGTTTAAACCTTTTTTCTCCCCATAGACATTAATGGCGCTGTGTTACGGAGCTTTTCACTCCCCAATCCAAGGTGTTAGTTTTTTTTTCTGACCCACTCTCCCCATTGATGTCTATGGGGAAAGCGTGCACAAGCACGTCAAAACAGTGCTTGTTTTCTTGTGTGGTATGGAGCTTAAAAGCACCATATCGCACGTGCAAGCCGGGTTTTTAAAAACTTGTAATGGCTGCGCTATAGAGAGTTAAATAACGCAACTTTTGTTGTGTTCATTAATTTCCCTATAGCACGCATAACTCGTAATCTAGCTGAGAGTTAAACATTTTATATTATGATCTGAAACTTTAATATCCTTTTAAAAAATAATAAGTCATATTTATATAATTATTCAGTTTAAAAAAGGAATATGAATGAAATATATAGGGCTAGATTACAAGTAGCACAGTATATTGCATTTTCGCAATCGTGAAAACTCTGCTAGGGTTAAGCTTTTGTATTACAAGTTAAAAAAAAAATATTTTTCACAAGCGATAATTCGAATAGTGCAAAAATCGAAACATCAAATATTGCGTGCACTTGCACTTATTCCCCCATAGAAGTTAATTGAGAAAAAAAAGTGTAAAAAAAACCTAACACCGGCTATTGCGCAAATATGATTGCATTTTCGCAATCAAGCTAACCCAACATGAAAATATGACTATTTCATATTCCAATGTTCTTAACATAACAGAATATGTTTTATTTATTCATAATAAATATTTCTACATATATCTGATATTTTTACAAATATATATTTATATCTATATATATATATATAGATATATGATTATATATAGATATAGATAAGATATCTAGATATAAATATATATAGGAATTTCTATTTAAAAATGTTATATAACTGTTTAACATATATATATATATATATATATATATATATATATATATATAGATAGATAGATAGATAGAGAGCACTCTCACTTACAGATCTTGATGCCAGGGTGCCTGCAGTTAAATATACACGGTGAAGGAAGGCACTCACTGGTCTTTAATTCAAAAGAAAACTTTTAATAAGCGTGACGTTTCGGGGGGACACTCCCCTTCCTCAGATCCTCAGATCCTCGGTCTGAGGAAGGGGAGTGTGTCCCCGAAACGTCACGCTTATTAAAAGTTTTCTTTTGAATTAAAGACCAGTGAGTGCCTTCCTTCACCGTGTATATATATATATATCTATATATATATATATATATATACAAATAAAACTGTTATATAACTGCTAAACACACACACACACACACACATATATATATATATATATATATATATATATATATATATATATATATATATATATATATATATATATATATATATATATATACTGTATGTACAGTGGATATAAAAAGTCTACACACCCCTGTTAAAATGTCAGGTTTCTGTGATGTAAAAAAATGAGACAAAGATAAATCATTTCACAACTTTTTCCACCTTTAATGTGAGCTATAAACTGTACAACTTGATGGAAAAACAAACTGAAATCTTTAAGGTGGAGGGAAGTAAAAATAATAAAATGAAACAATGTGGTTGCATAACTGGGGATGTAACTGTAACTGGGGATGTAGCTGTGTTTAGAATTGAGCAATCACATTCAAAATCATGTTAAATAGGAGTCAGTACACACCTGCCATCATTTAAAGTGCCTCTTATTAACCCCAAATAAAGTTCAGCTGTTCTAGTAGGTCTTTCCTGACATTTTCTTAGTCGCAACCTGCAGCAAAAGCCATGGTTCGCAGAGAGCTTCCAAAGCATCAGAGGGATCTCATTGTTAAAAGGTATCAGTCAGGAGAAGGGTACAAAAGAATTTCCAAGGCATTAGATATACCATGGAACTCAGTGAAGACAGTCATCATCAAGTGAAGAAAATATGGTGCAACAGTGACATTACCAAGAACTGGATATCCCTCCAAAATTGATGAAAAGACGAGAAGAAAACTGGTCTGGGAGGCTGCTAAGAGGCCTACAGCCCCATTAAAGGAGTTGCAGGAATATCTGGCAAGTACTGGCTGTGTGGTGCATGTGACAACAATCGCCCGTATTCTTCATATGTCTGGGCTATGGGGTAGAGTGGCAAGACGGAAGCCTTTTCTTATGAAAAAAACATCCAAGCCCAGCTAAATTGTGCAAAAACACATCTGAAGTCTCCCAAAAGCATGTCACAAAAGGGGTTCTCATGGAAGCAAAAAATGCACAATCAAAAATGAAATGGGCTGGGATCTCTCACCCACCACTGGGAGATTGATTTCTGCTATGGACTCTTGTTTACATAAAGTATTTTATGGATAGTTATGCAGTATTCATGTTTTTAGTGAAGTTGGCGGCAAAAGCTACTATTTGAAATGGCAACATAAATGAGCTATTTGTGAGTAAACCCCAGCAGGTAAATTGCATAATTGGGAACACATTAACCCCTTAACGACCAATGATGTACCCTGTACCTGCCTAGTCTTTCAATAGAGCTTGTTTTTTTAATAGTGCGGTCTCACCCCTATTTCAGAAGGCCTAGAGGAGGCAAGACCCCATGCTATTATGGGACGAAAAACCCTTAACAACCAGCAACATAAAGGGTAGTGGTTGTTAAGGGGTTAAAGGGGAGATCATTTTACAATACAATGTCCCTTTAACCTAAGATATCTTTTAACTTCTAATTTAAAAGTTTAGTTTTTAATTTTACCAAACGTTTGGTTGGGACAAACTTTGGCCATGTGGACATTCCTTTCAGATGAATATTGGATTTGGATTCCATAATGTTATTTCCAATGGGAACAGCAAATATAAACAACTAATATTAACAAAAATCTTATGCTAAAGGATTTAAACAACTAATAAAATCTATCTTTCAATGTTAACAAAACATATACACAGAGATTACGAGTTTTGCGGTAACAGGGGTGTGTTACTAACGAGTATTTTTTTTTCACCGCTCACTTAAGACTTAAGACGCTGGTATTACAGTTTTTTTTAAACCCGGCGTTAGCTGCAAAAAAGTGAGCGTAGAGCAAAATTTAGCTCCACATCTCACCTCAATACCAGCGTTGCTTATGGTAGCGGTGAGCTGGAAAAACGTGCTCATGCACGATTTCCCCATAGGAATCAATGGGGCAGAATCGGCTGAAAAAACCTCACACCTGCAAAAAAGCAGCGTTCAGCTTCTAACGCAGCCCCATTGATTCCTATGGGGAAACACATTTTATATCTACATCTAACACCCTAACATGAACCCGAGTCTAAACACCCCTAATCTTACACTTATTAACCCCTAATCCGCCGCCCCCGACATCGCCGACACGTAAATTATATTATTAACCCCTAATGTGCCGCTCCGGACACTGCCGCCACCTACATTATCCCTATGAACCCCTAATCTGCTGCCCCCAACATCACCGACACCTACTTTTTATTTATTAACCCCTACTCTGCCGCCCCCAATGTCGGCGCCACTTAACTACACTTATTAACCCCTAATCTGCCGCTGCCAACGTCGCCGCCACTATTATAAAGTTATTAACCCCTAAATCTAAGTCTAATCCTAACCCTAACCCCACCTAACTTAAATATAATTTAACATAATCTAAATAAAATTACTAAAATTAAATAAATAATTCCTATTTAAAACTAAATACTTACCTATAAAATAAACCCTAAGCTAGCTACAATATAACTAATAGTTACATTGTATCTAGCTTAGGGTTTATTTTTATTTTACAGGCAACTTTGTATTTATTTTAACTAGCTACAATAGTTATTAAATAGTTATTAACTATTTAATTGCTACCTAGTTAAAATAAGTACAAATTTACCTGTAAAATAAACCCTAACCTAAGTTACAATTACACCTAACACTACACTATAATTAAATTAATTTACTAAATTACCTACAATTAATTACAATAAAATAAAATAAACTAAAGTACAAAAAAACAAACACTAAATTACAGAAAAAAATAAAATAATTACAAGAATTTTAAACTAATTACACCTAATCTAATCCCCCTAATAAAATAAAAAAGCCCCCCAAAATAATAAAAAATCCCTACCCTATACTAAATTACAAATAGCCCTTAAAAGGGCTTTTTGTGGGGCATTGCACCAAAGTAATCAGCTCTTTTACCTGTAAAAAAAAATACAATACCCCCAACATTAAAACCCACCACCCACACACCCAACCCTACTCTAAAACCCACCCAATGCCACCTTAATAAAACCTAACACTACCCCCTTGAAGATCACCCTACCATGAGATGTCTTCACCCAGCCGGGCACAAGTGGTCCTCCAGAGGGGCAGAAGTCTTCATCCGATCCGGGCAGAAGAGGATCTCCAGACGTGCAGAAGTCTTCATCCAGGCGGCATCTTCTATCTTCATCCATCCGGAGTGGAGCGGGTCCATCTTGAAGCCAGCCGACGTGGAGCATCCATCCAGACCGATGACTATACGACGAATGACGGTTCCTTTAAATGATAGGATTCTATCAGCCAATCGGAATTAAGGTAGGAAAAATCCTATTGGCTGATCCAATCAGCCAATAGGATTGAGCTTGCATTCTATTGGCTGATTGTAACAGCCAATAGAATGCAATCTCAATCCTATTGGCTGACTGGATCAGCCAATAGGATTAAACTTCAATCCTATTGGCTGATTGCATCAGCCAATAGGATTTTTCCTACCTTAATTCCAATTGGCTGATAGAGTCCTATCAGCCAATCGGAATTCAAGGGACGCCATCTTGGATGACGTCGTGTAGTCGTTGGTCTGGATGGATGCTCCGTGTCGGCTGGCTTCAAGATGGACCCGCTCCTCTCCGGATGGATGAAGATAGAAGATGCCGCCTGTATGAAGACTTCTGCACATCTGAAGGTCCTCTTCTGCCCGGATCGGATGAAGACTTCTGCCCCTCTGGAGGACCACTTGTGCCCGGCTGGGTGAAGACGTCTCACGGTAGGGTGATTTTCAAGGGGGTAGTGTTAGGTTTTATTAAGGGGAGATTGGGTGGGTTTTAGAGTAGGTTTGGGTGTGTGGGTGTTGGGTTTTAATGTTGGGGGGGTAGTGTATTTTTTTTACAGGTAAAAGAGCTGATTACTTTGGGGCAATGCCCTGCAAAAAGCCCTTTTAAGGGCTATTTGTAATTTAGTATAGGGTAGGGATTTTTATTATTTTGGAGGGCTTTTTTATTTTATTAGGAGGATTAGATTAGGTTTAATTAGTTTAAAATTCTTGTAATTATTTTATTTTTTTCTGTAATTTAGTGAGTTTTTTTTGTACTTTAGTTTTTTTTATTTAATTATAGTTAATTGTAGGCAATTTAGTAAATTAATTTAATGATAGTGTAGTGTTAGGTGTAATTGTAATTTAGGTTATTATTTATTTTACAGGTACTTTTATATTTATTTTAGCTAGGTAGTTATTAAATAGTTAATAACTATTTAATAACTATTGTACCTAGTTAAAATAAATACAAACTTGCCTGTAAACTAAAAATAAACCCTAAACTAGCTACAATGTAACTATTAGTTATATTGTAGCTATCTTAGGGTTTATTTTATAGGTAAGTATTGAGTTTTAAATAGGAATAATTTAGTTAATTGTAGTTATTTTATTTAATTTTATTTAAATTATATTTAAGTTAGGGGGGTTAGACTTAGGGTTAGACTTAGGTTTAGGGGTTAATAAATTTAATATAGTAGCGGCGACGTTGGGGGCAGCAGATTAAGGGTTAATAAATGTAGGTAGGTGTCGGCGATGTTAGGGACGGCAGATTAGGGGTTAATAAAATTTAACTTTTGTTTGCAAAGCGGGAGTGCGGCGGTTTAGGGGTTAATATATTTATTAAAGTGGCGGCGATGTCCGATCGGCAGATTAGGGGTTAAAAACTAGGGGTTAATAGGTAGTTTATGGGTGTTAGTGTACTTTTTAGCACTTTAGTTAAGAGTTTTATGTTACAGCGTTAGCCCATAAAACTCTTAACTACTGACTTTTAAATGCGGTAGAAGTCTTGACAGGAGAGGATCTACTGCTCACTTCTTCTAAGACTCGTAATACTGGCGTTAGGCAAGTCCCATTGAAAAGATAGGATAAGCAATTTACATAAGGGGATTTGCGGTAAGCTCAAGTCACGGAAAAAAAGTGAGTGATACACCTGTACCTGCCAGACTCGTAATACCAGCGGGCGTTAAAAAGCAGCATTGGGACCTCTCAATGCTGCTTTTTAAGGCTAACGCAAGACTCGTAATCTAGCCAATAGTTCTCTAACTGAATTTCAGACAATGCAAAGCTCACAAAGGCACAGAAGTCACAAAACTGCATGTTCCAATAGCTTTTGTCAAAGCAATGAAAAATGTCTGCGCCTTCTCTAGTCTCCCATCTCTCTATGCTATGTTAAGGCTTGACTGGACAAGCCTCTATGACTAAAATCAAATATGTAATACCTGACTGGCATAACATCAGGGGATTGAAGGATGGACACATGATTGGATAGGGATTGGATAACCCCTTGTACATCATTACAAACAAAGGAGCTGATTAACCACAAACAATATAAATCCTTTACCCTCTTAGTTCACTTTTTTGGCACCAAACAGCACAAACTAATGACACAAATTTTCACCAAGCAATCATTTATTCTTAGGGGTAGATTTAACAAGCACCGGAAGCTGCTTTCTAACCCTGAAGTTTCAGGTCCATCTGGAACTTAAGTTAAGAAACAGCGGTCTTAAGACCGCTGCTCCTTAACTTGTCCACAACCTTTTAGGTGGTGGACTGCAATCATTCCGATCCGATCAGGATGATTGACACCCCCTACTAGCGGCTGATTGTCTGTGAATGTGCAGGGGTTGGCATTGCACAAGCATTTCACAAGAAATGCTTGTGCAATATTAAATGCCGACAGCGAATGCTGTCGGCATATAGCGAGGTCGAGCGGACATGATAAATTGACCCCTCAGGGCTCCATGTACTAAGCCGTCAATTCATCCGTCATTGTAGACGCGGATAAACTCGCCGTTACTCACCGCGGGCGAAATGGTGTCCGCTGTCGCTATGTACTAATATTCCCCCAATAAATAGACAAGTCTAGCCCGCCGCGAGCAGTTGCGGATTGTTGATAAATTTGACGCCTCGCTCGCCGCGACTAAGCTGATGGTACTTAACTTTCAGTTGAATTGTCTGGCCAATTATTAACACGTGACATGCAAGGTGTCACGAACATCATAGTAGTCGCGGGAATAGAATTTTGCTCCTATAAAAGTTCAACTTATCGAAACAACTTTATTATTGTTCAAAATTTTTTGAAGAGTGATAACAGAGCGTTATTTTTGTAATATTTATTTACAATTTGGATATGGCTTCATCTGGATCTGATAATATATAAATATTAATATAAAAATAATTATAAAGATTGACAACTAACAATACAAATTTAAATAGATTACTCTTTAATTACAGTCGACAAATTGGGCGCAATTTATGTACATGGAAATGAGAGACAAATTAGACGCCAGTTATGCTGTAAGTACAATGCTGATATTACTGCCTTTTATATATGTCTAGACTGGCGTCTAGATTGACTTTCCTATTGTTTTGTACCTTGCCCGCCACCTAAAAGGTGGCGAGGCAAAAATAGCGAGGTGGGAGCGGAAATTGTAGCGAGCGGACAAATAGATTTTTTAGTACATTCGTTTTTTGGCGAGTTGGTGGTCAAATGTGTCTAATTACAGTGAAAAATGGAGCGGTAGCGAGGTTTGGCGGATAAGTACGCTCGCAATTTTAAAGATGCGAGTTTTAACATAATTGACGGCTTTGTACATATCAGTTTGCGAGTTTTGACGCGAGATTTGTTGCGGGTAGCTCGCTGACTGCTTAGTACATGGAGCCCTCAGTCTTTTTCTTCTTAAAATGTATTTAAATGCTTGTGTATTTGACGAATTGACGAATCAGCAAAATTTTAATGACTTTGTACTTGCCCAAAGCACAAATGCACATCTCTACTTCTAATTCATGAGAAAAATTATAGGGTTTATTGTCATTTAAGCTGAGCAGTGCAAGAATGTTCACATTCAACATTTTCCATGTAAAGTGGGTTTTCAGGAATTGAAAAAGCAAAAAGGTATTATGATTATTGCAAAATACATCTGGTCACTCACACCTTCAGCCAGACATGTTTAATGGAGTTCTTCATTTGGAGAATGAGATGTGCTAAGCTATTTGCATCTCAAATCACTATCACCAGCCAGAGATGTAGGAGGATTTTGGATGCATGTACTGAGGATATCCAAGCTTGGTATTGATATGCTACGATATGATAGTTAACCTTTTTTAATTTTCTTTATTTTAGACAAGTTCAGAATAATTCATAATACAAACATAGAGGAAGTAATAGAAATATATCCTATGTACTTTACATATGTATCTTTTTAATCATTTTGCAAAGAATTATACCATAAACAAAATAATTTAGCCCCTAGTCTGTACAGGTAATGATAGATACAAATATATAAACAGAAAAGCAAAACCAAAAAGAAAAGGTAAGCGCTAGAATATTTTTTACAAATACAATAATTTATGCAGATCTTCCAAATACAAAACCTTGTTTTATTTAATGTTCATTTCTCCATTGTTTGTTCCTGTAGTGTTTTTTGCATTGGGCTTGGGAAATCCTCTGGAGCCACGGAGAAACATGAACTGAATATGTGAACAAATATACAACTTTTATTGTTTAAAACATATACCTTGGCTTATTACTTTTGGCTCTTGCTCCCATTTGGAGACAATGGCTTTGGGTAAACGCTTTTATTATTTATCTATCATCATGCTCTGTACTATATAATTGTTGTTTCAGAAGTCTAAACTATAATATTTGAAAAAACAAACAAACAAAAAAAAAAGGTTTTTGAAAATCAATTGATTGATTGGGATAGCATTGTTGAATGCCTCTAAACAATGTAAAGGTGGTTTGAATGGACAGAATTCAATTGTCAATCTTTAGATAATTGGCTTATGCCAAGATTAGCAAATGGATTGGAATTTTTTACTCAATAAGCAACAGCCAAGAATTTGGGTGTATTAGAATCTTGGTAATCTATTGTGTCGCTCTCTTAATTGCAAAATTCATAAGATCTAATGCACAGTTTTCCTAAGTTATTTTACACCTGTAATTCTCATTTTGTATTTATTTTTTAACATGAATTTTCTGGCTTTAAACTTAATAACCCTCTCTTCCGTGTATTTACTTTCTTTTCTATGCTTCATACCACTTCCTGAGCACACTACTATTTTATTAAAATAGACATTTAAGGCTTGTGCTTTTTCACAGAATCAAACAAGATCATTAATACCACATACAGATATATGGAATGGTGGCCAGGAGGTGTGATCACCGCAGGATCTGCAACACCAGGGGTCCCACATACAGTAGCACTCTATATATGTGCAGCCTTGATGATAGACAATGCAGCAGTTAAAAACATTTGTATGATGTTATAGTGTTGGTAATTCATCTGAATTCCATTTACAGATCTTATTACATTTACAAATGTAATATAGTTCATGATAAAACATGTAAGCAGTCATGAGATCCTAGAGGGTAGATGTATCTGGCTGTGTTTGTGTGCATTTACGTGTGTGTGTGTGTGTGTTTGCATGTATGTACTGTATATGTGTGTGTATGTATGAGTGCATGTACAGTACATGTGTGTAAGTTTGTTTGCATGTATGTACTGTATATGTGTGTGTATGTATGTACTGTATATGTGTGTGTATGTATGCGTGCATGTACAGTACATGTGTGTGTGTGTTTGTTTGCATGTATGTACTGTATATGTGTGTGTATGTATGCGTGCATGTACAGTACATGTGTGTGTGTGTTTGTATGTATGTATGTACTGTATATGTGTGTGTATGTATGTGTGCATGTACAGTACATGTGTGTGTGTGTTTGTTTGCATGTATGTACTGTATATGTGTGTGTATGTATGCGTGCATGTACAGTACATGTGTGTGTGTTTGTTTGCATGTATGTACTGTATATGTGTGTGTATGTATGCGTGCATGTACAGTACATGTGTGTGTGTGTTTGTTTGCATGTATGTACTGTATATGTGTGTGTATGTATGCGTGCATGTACAGTACATGTGTGTGTGTGTGTTTGTTTGCATGTATGTACTGTATATGTTTATGTATGTATGTGTGCATGTACAGTACATGTGTGTGTGTGTGTTTGCATGTATCTACTGTATATGTTTGTGTATGTATGTGTGCATGTACAGTACATGTGTGTGTGTGTGTTTGCATATATGTACTGTATATATGTGTGTATGTATGTGTGCATGTACAGTACATGTGTGTAAGTTTGTTTGCATGTATGTACTGTATATGTGTGTGTATGTATGCGTTCATGTACAGTACATGTGTGTGTGTGTGTTTGCATATATGTACTGTATATGTGTGTGTATGTATGTGTGCATGTACAGTACATGTGTGTGTGTTTGCATGTATGTACTGTATATGTGTGTGTATGTATGTGTGCATGTACAGTACATGTGTGTAAGTTTGTTTGCATGTATGTACTGTATATGTGTGTGTATGTATGCGTGCATGTACAGTACATGTGTGTGTGTGTTTGCATGTATGTACTGTATATGTGTGTGTATGTATGTGTGCATGTACAGTACATGTGTGTAAGTTTGTTTGCATGTATGTACTGTATATGTGTGTGTATGTATGCGTGCATGTACAGTACATGTGTGTGTGTGTGTGTTTGCATGTATGTACTGTATATGTTTGTGTATGTATGTGTGCATGTACAGTACATGTGTGTGTGTGTGTGTTTGCATGTATGTACTGTATATGTGTGTGTATGTATGTGTGCATGTACAGTACGTGTGTGTGTTTGCATGTATGTACTGTATATGTGTGTGTATGTATGCGTGCATGTACAGTACATGTGTGTGTGTTTGCATGTATGTACTATATATGTGTGTGTATGTATGTGTGCATGTACAGTACATGTGTCTAAGTTTGTTTGCATGTATGTACTGTATATGTGTGTGTATGTATGCGTGCATGTACAGTACATGTGTGTGTGTGTTTGCATGTATGTACTGTGTGTGTGTGTGTCTGTCTGTGTATGTGTGCATGTATGTGTCTATGTATATTTGCTGTGAGCGTATTTGTATGTGTGTGCATGTGTGTATGTATTCATTTGTGTGTATATGTGTGTATGTTTGTGTATATGTATATTTGTGAGTGTATTTGTATGTGTGTGCATGTGGGTATGTATGAGTTTGTGTTTATATGTGTGTATGTTTGTTTATATGTATATTTGTGTGTGTGTGTGTGTATTTGTATGTGTACATGTACATGTGTGTGTGTGTTTCCATGTATGCATATGTGTATGTATGTATGAGTGAATATATATGTGTGTGTGTCTATCTGTGAATGGGTATATTTGTGTGTATATGTGTATGTATGTGTGTGCATGTATGTATGTGTGTGCATGTGGGTATGTATGAGTTTGTGTGTATGTTTGTGTATATGCATATTTGTATGTGTGTATTTGTATGTGTATGCATGTGGCATGTGGATATGTATGAGTTTGTGTGTTTATGTGTGAGTGGTTGTGTGTATTTATATATTTTTCTATGCATGTATATATATATACTCACAGGGCTTTTTTTTGTAAAATAAAATGTGCCTATACTCAGTGATTTTTAATTGATATATTCTGCTCAGTAACTTTGAGAAAAGCAAAGGGACGAGATTATTTACTATCACCTACATTATGAGTTTTGCATTAGAGGCTGTACGGTGCTAACGAGCAGTTTTCTCTCACCGCTCACTTACCTACAGCACTGGTATTACGAGTTTTCAGAAACCCATCGTTAAGAGACAAGAAGTGAGCATTGAGCAAAATTTTGCTCATTACCGCACTCCAATACCAGTGCCGCTTAAGTCCGCTTAAGTAAAACTCAGTAACGCAGCAGCATTGATTCCTATGGGGAAATAAAAGTTATGTCTACACCCTAACATGAACCCCCGAGTCTAAACACCCCTAATCTTACACTTATTAACCCCAAATCTGCTGCCCCAACATCGCCGACACCTATATTATACTTATTAACCCCTAATCTGCCTCTCCGGACACCGCTGCCACCTACATTATACTTATGAACCCCTAATCTGCTGCCCCCAACATCGCCGACACCTACATTTTATTTATTAACCCCTAATCTGCCACCCCCAATGTCGCCACCACCTATCTACACTTATTAACCCCTAATCTGCCACCCCCAACGTCGCCGCCACTATAATAAACATATTAACCCCTAAACCGCCGCACTCCCGCCACACAAATATTATTAACCCCTAATTTGCCGTCCCTAACATCGCCGTCACCTACCTACATTTATTAACCCCTAATCTGCTGCCCCCAACGTCGCCGTCACTATATTAAAGTTATTAACCCCTAAACCTAAATCTAATCCTAAACCTAACACCCACTAACTTAATTTAAATAAATCTAAATAAATATTCCTATCATTAACTAAATAATTCCTATTTAAAACTAAATACTTACCTATAAAATAAACCCTAAGCTAGCTACAATATAACTAATAGTTACATTGTAGCTATCTTAGGGTTTATTTTTATTTTACAGGCAAGTATGTATTTATTTTAACTAGGTACAATAGTTATTAAATAGTTATTAACTATTTAATAACTACCTAGCTAAAATAAGTACAAATTGACCTGTAAAATAAAACCTTACCTAAGTTACACTAACACCTAACACTACACTATAATTAAATAAATTAACTAAATTAAATACAATTACCAATATTAAATTAAATTAGCTAAAGTACAAAAAAAACCCCACTAAATTACTGAAAATAATAAACAAATTACAGAAATTTAAACTAATTGCACCTAATCTAATAGCCCTATTAAAATAAAAAAGCCCCCCAAAATTAAAAAAAACCCTAACCTAAACTAAACTACCAATAGCCCTTTTGCGGGGCATTGCCCCAAAGTAATCAGCTCTTTTACCTGTAAAAAAAAATACAAACAACCCCCCCAACAGTAAAACCCACCCACCACCCACACAACCAACCACCCCAAATAAAATACTATCTAAAAAAACTAAGCTAACTAAGGGCATTTGGATGGGCATTGCCTTTAAAAGGGCAGTTAGCTCTTTTGTCGCCCAAACCCTAATCTAAAACATAAAACCCACCCAATACACCCTTAAAAAAAACTAACACTAACCCCCTGAAGATCGACTTACCGGGAGACGTCTTCATCCAAGCCGGGCGAAGTGGTCCTCCAGACGGGTAGAAGTCTTCACCCAAGCCGGGCAGAAGTGGTCCTCCAGACGGGCAGAAGTCTTCATCCAAGCCGGGCAGAAGTGGTCCTCCAGACGGGCAGAAGTCTTCATCCAGACGGCATCTTCTATCTTCATCCATGCGGAGCGGGTCCATCTTCAAGACATCCGACGCGGAGCATCTTCTTCTGTCGACGACTAAAACAGAATGAAGATACCTTTAAGTGACGTCATCCAAGATGGCGTCCCTTAGATTCTGATTGGCTGATAGAATTCTATCAGCCAATCGGAATTAAGGTAGAAAAAATCCTATTGGCTGATGCAATCAGTCAATAGGATTGAAGTTCAATCCTATTGGCTGATCCAATCAGCCAATAGGATTGAGCTTGCATTCTATTGGCTGTTCCAATCAACCAATAGAATGCAAGCTCAATTCTATTGGCTGATTGGATCAGCCAATAGGATTGAACTTCAATCCTAAAGATAGATAGATGATAGCGGCAGATTAGGGGTTAAACATTTTTATTTTAGTATTTGCGATGCGGGAGTGCCTCGGTTTAGGGGTTAATAGGTAGTTTATGGGTGTTAGTGTACTTTTTAGCACTTAAGTTATGAGTTTTATGTTACGGTGTTGTACCATAAAACTCTTAACTACTGACTTTTAAATGCTTTAGAACTCTTGACAGGGTAGGGTGTACCGCTTACTTTTTGGCCTCCCAGGACAGACTCGTAATACCGGCGCTATGGAAGTCCCATAGAAAAAAGACTTTACAAAGTTTATGTAAGTCGTTTTGCGCTAAGGCCAAAGAAGTGTGCGGTGACCCTAAACCTCCAAGACTCATAATACCAGCGGGCGTAAAAAAGCAGCGTTAGGACCTCTTAACGCTGCTTTTTTACCCTAACGCGCAACTCGTAATCTAGCCGTATGTTTGATGTTTTTTTCAGCCCCCTCTTGTGAAAACTAGAATATTTACATGACAATGACAAATATTACCTCCTATGAGTTGGCAGGGGGGGTACCCCCACAAAAAGCCCTAATATATGTATATACTGTATATATATGTTGTCTGAGTGAAGTAAATATTTAGAAGAATACTAGTGTTTACTTTTGAAACTGCAATTTTTCATCTTAAAATGTTCTGTAGAAATGTTTTAAATGTTAATGATTCACATAGTTTCAGCAAAGGTAAATTCCTTGACAGCAACATATTTGAATTATAGACTTCAGAAGGTCTAATATTTTCCTGTTCAGTAGTCTCTTTAGGTGTTTACAATAAAACAAAATACAGCAGATATTTTTTATTTTTTTTCATCAATAAGGGGCTATGAAGTATTTTTTGGTTTTATATTTATAGATAGATAAATAAATAGATAGATAAATATATAAATATGATTGATAGATAGCTAAAGACAGACAGTCAAACAGAGAGATGATAGATAGATAGATAGATAGATAGATGATAGATAGATGATATAGATAGATAGATTATAGATAGATAGATAGATAGATAGATAGATGATAGCTAAAGAGAGTCAGACAGACAGACAGATAGCTAGATAAATAGATAGATAAATAGATAGATAGATACACAGACAGATAGTCAGACAGATAGATAAAGAGAAAGATAGATAGATGATAGATGATAGATAGATACACAGACAGATAGATGATAGATAGATAGATAGATAGATAGATGATAGATAGATAGATAGATGATAAATAGATAGATAGATGCACAGACAGACAAATAGATAGACAGACAGACAGATAGATAGATGATAAATAGATAAATTAGATATATTAGACAGACAGATAAATAGATAGATATATAGATAGATGATAGATAGATAAATAGATAGATTGATAGATATATAGATAGATAGATAGATAGATAGATAGAAGATATATAAATAGATAGACAGACATACAGATATATAGATGATAGATAGATAAATTAGATATATTAGACAGATAGACAGAGAGACAGACATCTTGATAAATAGATAGATTGATAGATGATAGATAGATGATAGATATATAAATAGATAGATTGATAGATAAATATATAGACAGACAGATATATAGAGGATAGATAGATAAATTAGATATATTAGACAGACAGACAAACAGCTAGATAGATAGATAGATAGATAGATAGATAGATAGATGATAGATAGATCGATAAACAGACAGACAGATAGATACATAGATTGATAGATAGATGATAGATAGATAAACAGACAGACAGACAGATAGATAAATAGATTGATAGATAGATGATAGATAGATAGATGATATAATGATAGATAGATAAAGCAAGTCAGACAGACAGACAGACAGACAGACAGACAGACAGACAGATATATAGATACACAGACAGACAGTCAGTCAGATAGATAAAGAGAAAGATAGATAAATGATAGATGATAGATAGATACACAGTCAGACAGATAGATGATAGATAGCTGATAGATAGATCGATTGATCGATCGATAGATGATAGATAGATAGATAGATAGATAGATAGATAGATAGATAAATGCACAGACAGACAGACAACTAGATAGACAGATAGATAGATAGATAGATAGATAGATAGATACATTTATAGACAGACAGATATATAGATGATAGATAGATAAATTAGATATATTAGACAGACAGATAAATAGATAGATAGATATATAGATAAACAGACAGACATAGATAGATATATAGATAAATAGATAGATGATAGATAAATAGATAGATTGATAGATGGATATATAGATAGATATATAGAAGATATATATATAGATAGATAGATAGATTGATAGATAGATGGATATATAGAGATAGATAGATAAATATATAGACAGACAGATATATAAAAGATAGATAAATTAGATATATTAGACAGACAGACAGATAGATAGATAGATAGATAGATAGATAGATAGATAGATAGATAGATAGATAGATATACAGACAGCTAGATAGATAGATAGATAGATAGATAGATAGATAGATAGATAGACAGACAGACTGATAGATAAAAAGATAGATAGATAGATGATAGACAGATGATAGATATATAGATACAGTAGATAGATAGATGATAGATAGATGATAGACATATAGGTACAGTAGATAGATAGATAGATAGATAGATAGATAGATAGATAGATAGATAGATAGATAGATAGATGATAGATAGATAGATAGATGATAGATAGATAGATAGATAGATAGATAGATAGATAGATACAGTAGATAGATAGATAGATAAATGATAGATGATAGATAGATAGATAGATAGATAGATAGAAAATAGATAGATAGATAGATAGATAGATAGATGATATATAAATAGATGATAGATTGATAGATAGATAAATGATAGATAGATGATAGATATATAGATACAGTAGATAGATAGATAGATAGATAGATAGATGATAGATAGATAGATGATAGATAGATGATAGATATATAGATACAGTAGATAGATAGATAGATAGATAGATAGATAGATAGATAGATGATAGATAGATAGATGATAGATAGATGATAGATATATAGATACAGTAGATAGATAGATAGATAGATAGATAGATAGATAGATGATAGATATATAGATACAGTAGATAGATAGATAGATAGATAGATAGATAGAGCAGGTCTTTGTAACCCTTCTTTATTTTACTGTACCCCCTGTTTAGTGCTGCAGAATCTGTTGGTGCCTTACAAATAAAGAGAATATTATTAATTACATAACAACATTATGCTAAGGAGCAAAGAGATGGCGTTTGGGCTGAGAAAACAAAGTAAGTGTATGCACAGCACTGGGATGGGTAAACACACACAGGGTAAGTTAATGAAGCAGGCTAGGGGTGTTTATATAGACTATATTTATACTGTCTGCTTGAGGTTGGAATTAATCAGCTCTGTGCAAATGGCCTTAAGGTTTTGGGGTTTTAGGCAATTCTTTAGTTTAACCCCTATAATGGCTTATTTTACTGGTGACCCCTTATGCTGTTGTAAGTTAGTAAAGTCAGAGAGTCCGTTTTACAATAAAAAGCCATAGTTATATCTTTCTATTAGTTATCTTGCTCACTTTGTAGGTAAATACGCTCCATGCCACAGGATTAGTATCTATAGAATAATAAGGTTTATGTCATTGTGTTTATGCAGTAAAACTTAATAATTGTGGAGTAAATGCAATAAGTTAAAGGAACCTTCTAGTTTTTATGCAGCTGTAGATCAATTAAAGGAAGAATTTGTAACCTTTAAAATTGGCGTAACTTGCGGAAAAACCTCCCTTGATCCCTTTGTATTTTGAAATTGCTGCTGCCTATTGTGCTTTACACTTACCGCTCTGCATAAGGCGCACCCTGCCACATCATTGTTTTCTATTGGCTCTAGAATATCTCACTACAAACATTAAGGGAAGATAAAACATTCTACTATAGTAATATAAATGTATATTTATGCATTACAAATGATGCAACATATTCTCATTATTTAATTTGACTACTTTTGCTATAATTTTATTTTGAAAATGTGTGGGTTTTCCGATTTTGAGAACTGGAAGTACCCGCTGTAGACTAACTGACCTCAACAGAGTTAATCAAAGGGGAAACTGCAAAACAAAGATTGTAAACAAAATGACAGCAGCAAGCCTAATCTGTTTCAGTAAATACAAATCCAGATTGGCTCCTCCAAATAAGGCAAGTGGGGCAAGAGGTGCTTTAAAAAACAATTGCAGCAAACAAGGTGTTAAAGGGACAGTCAACACCAGAATTTTTGTTGTTTTAAAAGATAGATAATTCCTTTATTCCCTAGTTTTGCATAAACAACACAGTTATAATAATACACGTTTTACCTCTGTAATTACCTTGTATCCAAGCCTCTGCAGACTACCCCCTTATTTCAGTTCTTTTGAGAGACTTGAATTTTAGCCAATTAGTGCTCACTACTCGATAAATTCACGTGCATAAGCTCAATGTTAGCTACATGAAACACATGAACTAACGACCTCTAGTGGTGAAAAACTGTCAAAATGCATTTAGATTAGAGGTGGCATTCAAGGTCTAAAAAATTAGCATATGAACCTCCTAGGTTTAGCTTTCAACTAAGAATACCAAGAGAACAAAGCAAAATTGGTGATAAAAGTAAATTGGAAAGTTGTTTAAAATTATATGCCCTATCTGAATCCTAAAAGTTTTTTTTGGACTTGACTGTCCCTTTAATTCAATTAGATGACTTACACTGTAAGATAGTTTGTTACTTTACTGCAAGACTGCAGAAAAGTCCTATAATTATGTTTTTTTATGCCCCTTCAAACATTTTGTGCCAGATTACAAGTGAAGTGCATTTAACGCTCTTGCTAGAGAACGAACTCCTCTAGAAGTAAGCTTTATGTGCGCATTCAATAGCACTTATATTACAAGTTGAAAGTTAACTGTTTTTTGCTGACAAGCTAACCCAATGCAGGTAAAAAGACGAATTTAGAATAGCGTGCACAATATTGTATTCACACACATAGAAGTCAATGGAGAAAAAAAAACGAACGCCCTACTTGCACGCAAACATGATCGCATATTTTATTATTGCTCATTAGGGCCTCCATTACATATGCAGCGTTGCCCGCAAAATCCTCCGCCGCCAGTTTTTACGCAATTTTGGTATTACATTTACGGCGTAGCATATAAGTTACGAGCGTATATTTCACCTTTTGCTTGCAATTATTACTCCCATAGGCTAACATGGGACCGCGTTGTAAATCGGTATCCAATATCCAGCGCAAGGCCTTACGTGGCGAAAATGGAGAAATCGTACTCCATTTTTACCTCGCCATAAAAGGCAGCCGTAGCAGGCCTTGCGCTGAGTATGGGAGCACCGTAACTCCCGAAAAATGCCTGCAAAAATAAACTAACACCTAACGCATGCGCAATGTCTATCTACCTGTCAACCGCAATCCCCCACCGCAATAACTAATAAAGTCTATTAACCCCTATATCCGCCATCAAACCCACACCGCAAGTAATAACTAAATTATTAACCCCTAAACCACCATAGCCCACAACGCAATTAACCTATTCAAGTATTAACCCCTAAACCGCCATAGCCCACGTAGCTTATTAAATGTATTAACCCCAAATCTCCCGCCACCAACGTCGCTGCCACTATAATAAAGTTATTAACCCCTAAACCTAAGTCTAACCCTAACCCTAACACCCCCTAACTTAAATATTATTTAAATAAATCTAAATAAAATTAATATTATTAACTAAATTATTCCTATTTAAAACTAAATACTTACCTATACAATAAACCCTAAGATAGCTACAATATAATTAATAATTACATTGTAGCTATTTTAGGATTTATTTTTATTTTACAGGCAACTTTGTATTTATTTTAACTAGGTACAATAGTTATTAAATAGTTATTAACTATTTAATAGCTACCTAGTTAAAATAAATACAAATTTACTTGTAAAATAAATCCTAACCTAAGTTACAATTACACCTAACACTACACTATCATTAAATGAATTAAATTAATTAACTACAATTACCTAAAATTAAATACATTTAAATAAAATAAACTAAAGTACAAAAAAAAACACTAAATTACAGAAAATAAAAAAATATTACAAGAAGTTTAAACTAATTACACCTAATCTAAGCCCCCTAATAAAATAAAAAAGCCCACCAAAATAATAAAATTCCCTACCCTATACTAAATTACAAATAGCCCTTAAAAGTGCTTTTTTGCAGGGCATTGCCCCAAAGTAATCAGCTCTTTTATCTGTAAAAAAAGATATACAACCCCTCCAACATTAAAACCCACCACCCACACACCCAACCTTACTCTAATCAGCCAATAGAATGCGAGGTCAATCCTATTGGCTGATTGCATCAGCCAATAGGATTTTTCCTACCTTAATTCCGATTAGCTGATAGAATTCTATCAGCCAATCGGAATTGAAGGGACGCCATCTTGGATGACGTCATTTAAAGGAACCTTCATTCTTCAGTTGGACATCGAACGAAGAGAATGCTCCGCATCGGATGTCTTCAAGATGGAGCCGCTCCTCGTCGGATGGAAGAAGATAGAAGAAGCCGCTTGGATGAAGACTTCTGCCCATCTGGAGGACCACTTCTGCCTGGATTCGATGAAGACTTCTGCCCGGATCGGATGAAGACTTCTGCCCGCCTGGGTGAAGACGGCTCAAGGTAGGGTGATCTTCAAGGGGTTAGTGTTAGGTTTTTTTAAGGGGGGATTGAGTGGGTTTTAGAGTAAAGTTGGGTGTGTGGGTGGTGGGTTTTAATGTTGGGGGGATGTATATCTTTTTTACAGGTAAAATAGCTGATTACTTTGGGGCAATGCCCCGCAAAAAGCCCTTTTAAGGGCTATTTGTAATTTAGTATAGGGTAGGGAATTTTATTATTTTGGGGGGCTTTTTTATTTTATTAGGGGACTTAGATTTGGTTGTAATTAGTTTAAACTTCTTGTATTTTTTTTTTATTTTCTGTAATTTAGTGTGTTTTTTTGTACTTTAGTTTATTTTATTTAAATGTATTTCATTTTAGGTAATTGTAGTTAATTAATTTAATTTATTTAATGATATTATAGTGTTAGGTGTAATTGTAACTTAGGTTAGGATTTATTTTACAAGTAAATTTGTATTTATTTTAACTAGGTAGCTATTAAATAGTTAATAACTATTTAATAACTATTGTACCTAGTTAAAATAAATACAAAGTTGCCTGTAAAATAAAAATAAATCCTAAAATAGCTACAATGTAATTATTAATTATATTGTAGCTATCTTAGGGTTTATTTTATAGGTAAGTATTTAGTTTTAAATAGGAATAATTTAGTTAATAATATTAATTTTATTTAGATTTATTTAAATAATATTTAAGTTAGGCGGTGTTAGGGTTAGGGTTAGACTTAGGTTTAGGGGTTAATAACTTTATTATAGTGGCAGCGATGTTGGCGGCAGCAGATTAGAGGTTAATACATTTATTAGACTATGTGGGCTATGGCGGTTTAGGGGTTAATACTTGAATAGGTTAATTGCTTTGTGCGCTATTGTGGTTTAGGGGTTAATAATTTAGTTATTACTTGCAGTGTGGGTTTGATGGCGGATATAGGGGTTAATAGTTTTTTTTTTTTTTGTATAAATTTTTATTGAGGTACTCAAAATAGGCATACAAACAGTATAAGTATATAACGAAAATGGCGTACATAAAGTTTTCTTAACATGTTACAAAATTAAAAACTGAAACAGAACAATAGAGTTAGTTTGTAATGCCTATATAAAGGGAAACCTTCTCAAATGAACACTGGAGGTCCACTAGGGACCGAACATAGGGGAAATAGCTGAAAGTGAAGGAAGATAAAGGAAAAAAGAGAGACCACTCTTGGATCTCACTACTGAGACCTCAGGTTTTATAGATTAAGTTTCGATGATGCTAATTATCTTTCCAAAAAAGTACTTACAGTAAACTATAGTTGACTGCTCCAAAAGCGTCACGGTAAGACCCTCTTGGGTCTGATATATAAAAAATATTGGTTGTTATTGATTGGAGGTATACTATGTGGTTGGGAAAGAACTGTGGTTAAGATGCGGCATAGAAAAGACAAGCCGCGTAGTTAGCTCTCCTGCAATAGGAGGTCCATTATGGTGGTGACGGGGGGAGGAGGTTGTAATGAGCCGCTTAGGTAGTCCTTTTAAGCTAAGAGGTATATTATATGGTGGGAGGGGGAGGAAGGTAGTCCATACAGCATAGCAAGTTATTTATATACTGAGTATAGGTAAGAGTAGGGGAATACCTAATCTGGGGGGTCAAAAGTTGTACGTTGACAAGATTTGCATAAGGTATGGAGTTTATCTGACATGCAATGTAAGAGAAGGGTGCAAGTGGGAGCAGTAATAATGCAGGACCTGCCTGCTTAAGGAGCACTCTGTATATCTCCATAGTAAACTGCACATTGTAGTGCCTCTATATCAACATCAACAGGGTGTAGATTTGTACTCCATGACTTAAAGAAGACTTAATAAAAAGAGCTAAACCAGGTAAGGTAGTGGGAGGTAGGAGAACTTGACTGAAAAGCACTGTAAGGTGACCTAGTGATTAGATTGGGAAATAATCTGGAGTGTTACTCGGTCTGAACTGGATTGCATAACCATAGTAGCAGAACTATTATCACACAGTAGTGGAGATGCTTAAAATGGACTAGGGTGGTCTACATGACAACTTTACGTGTCAAAATAAGGTAGGGGAGTCTACATGTTGTAGAAAAATATAATTAGAACAAATGGTGTGTATGTCGGATGTGGGTTGGGAGGTGGAACGAGTTTTACTCAATATGCTCTGTATCCAATCATATATTCTTGTATCCATATATGTTCGCAGTGAATGAGCAATAAAAAATATACATTTTTAACATTTTGTTTTTGTAGTTGTAGGAGAAACTCACATAAAAATAGTATAATAGCTGCTATATATATCAAGGACTTCTAGGATTTGAAACGATGAATGATAAGTAAATGAGTTGAATATGAGCTCCCTACAAATTTGTCTTCCCTCAATGTCCACTAGACATAGATTGTAGGCTAAAGCATATATAGTAATAACTTATACCCTCTACTTCAATAGAACATTATCCAAATACTAGTACAAAACTCAGGCAACTCAAACCTCTCCTTGTGATCATGATGTAATGAAGCCCCTGTAACATGTATTTCTGTATATATAAAATTAGATTATGGAGGCATGCCACCTCGGCCGCTGGAGGCATACCGCTTGGTACAAGTCAAGGGGTTAGGTAGGAGAGGACAGATAGTAAGACACACTAGAAATATTCACCTAGATAAATAGTTACAAGCAACTACACAGTAAATAGGGTATTGGAGAGGAAGAAATAGTCACACCATCAAATACGCAATATTAACATCAGCAATATATAAAAATGATCTTAGTAATGAAGTAGGACAATGAACCCTTATATGAGACATCCCATGGTATACTGTAATGAGGAGACCAAGCTTGCTAATACCACAACGCTAGCTATCCCTGCATAAACATATAGGACAGTAAATTTTCCTGACCCATCCTCTAACGTACAAATGCAATATAAATGCCAGCAGACTCATCTCTAACTGTATCTGTAAGCAGAGCACAATATAATCAGGAATATAATACAAGTAGAAATGCAAGTGAATTCTGTCAATAAAATAAAGGGTTCTGTGTTGCACACAAAGCAGTCAGTATCAGGCTCTCAGAGCAATAGCTATTAGTATAAAGAAGCGTCTTAGATTATAATCATGAGTTCCATTTACCACCAAGTCAATGTCTAAGACCGTAACCTGAATCAGGCAGACTAGCAAAGGTAGTAAACATTGAGTCAGTGTTTATCCAATTCCTAGCCTGTCTGCTGCCGGCCAAAATTCTCTTTGTCGCATCGGGAGATCTACAGTTCCAACATCATCCCCTTGTATAAGGGCCTTGGCAGAGCAACAGGCCATCAGGGTGAAACTGCCCAGGATCATAGCGGAGTCAAGAAATCCCCGCGCCTTTCAAACGATAACATAGGAGCTAAGTTTCCAATCAGTCGGTCCATATGATAGGCTAAAATAGACACGGGCCTGGTAGGCAAGACTTCACCCACCTCCTGAGTGGCCAAGGTGCGCTCTCTCGACTAGCCCGTATGTCAGACCCTCCGGTCCCAGGATCCCCACTCTCAGGGGTCAAAGGCTGCAATGCGATGTGGCTCAGGTTAGGAGGCGACATAGCGGGCTCTGTCTCAGTCGTCTGTTCCTCAGGAGGTTGTTTAGTGATCGGGCTCTTGGAGTGTGCCGCACACTTCGCTGACAGAATGTGTGGATGAGCTGTGATTGCAAACAGCACAGCTCTGATATCATTATGGAGTTGTTTAAAATGCTGCGACACAGCGATTTGCATTGTGCGCTCCCACTTCGTAACGGCCTCCATGCTGTATCACTTTAGCCTGAAAGTTGTATTCTAGATCGTCTCAAACTGCTTCCCTTTTTACTCAGAATAAAGCCCAATGAGGATGGTTATAGTTAGGGACTAGTTAGGGATCCAAGTATTAGGTCATTATTCCCCAAAAGGGTGATT
The DNA here is from genome assembly GCF_027579735.1 of Bombina bombina. Taxonomy (NCBI): domain Eukaryota; kingdom Metazoa; phylum Chordata; class Amphibia; order Anura; family Bombinatoridae; genus Bombina; species Bombina bombina. The sequence goes on from NW_026512337.1 coordinate 419,466, forward strand.
TAAAATCTCTCTCTTAACGGAGCTCACAGAATACACGTCTTTCCTTAATGGATGCTGCTCCGCCCCCCCTAGGGGTTAATAGTTTAAATAGGCATATTGCCTTGTGGGGGGTTGTCGGTCTAGGGGTTAATACATTAAATATTAGTAATGAGAGGGGGGATTGCGGATATAGGGGTTTTATGTGTTGGGCTTATTTTTGGGAGGCGTGTTAGACTTTACGGGAGATTTGTTATTTACTTTACTTTTCTTAGGCGCCGGCAGTTTCTAAAGTGCCGTAAGTCACTTGCGACTCCAGAAAATTGTATTTACGCTCATTTCTGGACATCGCTAGTTTATCCGACTTACGGCACTTTATGAACTGACGGCGGGGTTTATGTAATACCCAGATGTGCAAGGTGAAATTACGGGTGGCGCAGGTTCCCACGCTTGCGCCAAAACCTGCACCGTATATTTGATCGCCCCCTATATTTGTATGAAGATTTTACATTTTGCAAAAAATAAGGGAGAAAAATGTTCTAACAACAGATAAATAAGGAAGCCTCAGAAAATATAAAAGTTCACACTCTCCTAATCTTACAAAAATCACCAGGCTTTATCCTAAGCCCTTTTACAGTTATGTTCCTTAATTGCAAGTCCTAATTTTGCAGGTATTTTCATTATGCACGGAGGTTTTATACACCAAAATGAAATGGTTTAATAATAAATAATGTTTAACAGTACATAACCTATAAATAAAATTAGAAATAAACATATAATTTTTATTTTGTTCTCATTAATGACCATTTCAGTTTGGAGTATTGTGTTTATTTAATAGACAAGTATAAGAGACCGACATTCTTAAATTCTTAGAAGTGAAATTTTTATGGGGGGGGGGGGGAATCACGTAGGTGATAAATGACAACCAGTATGGTGTCAGAATAAATTAGTTTAGGAGTCTAATTCATTTTTTGCATCCTGCTTAAGACAGGATCATAACAGGGCAGAGAAAACGGAACAATTCATCAATATTTATATATGCTGTAGGATTGCCTGTGAGGCATAAGGACTTTTCATTACACAGTGAGCCAGATTACAAGTGGTACACGAGCGATAAAGGCTTACTGCGCGCCCGTCAGGCTTTTATTACAAGTTAAAAGTAAACGCGATCGCTTAATCGCAATTGAAGTTAGTCGGGTTATTGCGACCTCAGAGCTGTGGTTAACTGTTTTTGCAAAACATAAAAGTGTCACAAAACACATAAAAAAATACATTACAACAGTACAGTTACATTCATAATAAACACCATCTAATAAATATACATTACACAGTACAGTTTACACTCATAATAACACTATCTAATAAATATACATTACACAGTACAGTTACACACATATAACACTGTCTAATAAATATACATTACACAGTACAGTAACACTCATAATATACACTGTATAATAAATATACATTACACAGTACAGTTACACTCAATAATAACACTATCTAATAAATATACAATTACACAGTACAGTTACACTTATAATAACACTGTCTAATAAATATACATTACACAGTACAGTAACACTCATAATAACACTGTATTAATAAATATACATTACACAGTAACAGTTACACTCATAATAACACTGTCTAATAAATATACATTACACAGTACAGTTACACTCATAATAACACTATCTAATAAATATACATTACACAGTACAGTTACACTTATAATAACACCATCTAATAAATAATACATTACACAGTACAGTTACACACATAATAACACTGTCTAATAATATATACATTACATAGTACAATTACACACATAATAACTCTATCTCATAAATATACATTACACAGTACAGTTTACAACTCATAATAACACTGTCTAATAAATATACATTACACAGTACAGTTACATTTATAATAACACCGTCTAATAAATATACCTTACACAGTACAGTTACACACATAATAACACTGTCTAATAAATATACATTACACAGTACAGTTACACACATAATAACACTGTCTAATAAATATACATTACACAGTAAGGTTACACTCATATTAACTCTATATAATAAATATACATTACACAGTACAGTTACACTCATAATAACACTGTCTAATAAATATACATTAAACAGTACAGTTACACACATAATAACACTATCTAATAAATATACATTACACAGTACAGTTACACAAATAATAACACTATCTAATAAATATACATTACACAGTACAGTTACACACATAATTACACTGTCTAATAAATATACATTACACAATACAGTTACACTCATAATAACACCATCTAATAAATATACATTACACAGTACAGTTACACTTATAATAACACCATCTAATAAATATACATTACACAGTACAGTTACACTCATAATAACACCGTCTAATAAATATACCTTACACAGTACAGTTACACTTATAATAACACCATCTAATAAATATACATTACACAGAACAGTTCCATTCATAATAACACCATCTAATAAATATACATTACACAGTACAGTTTACACTTATAATAACACCATCTAATAAATATACAGTTACACAGTACAGTTCCATTCATAATAACACCATCTAATAAATATACCTTACACAGTACAGTTACACACATAATACACCATCTAATAAATATACATTACACAGTACAGTTCCCATTCATAATAACACCATCTAATAAATATACATTACACAGTACAGTTCCATTCATAATAACACCATCTAATAAATATACATTACACAGTACAGTTACACACATATTAACACTGTCTAATAAATATACATTACACAGTACAGTTACACACATAATAACACTATCTAATAAATATACATTACACAGTACAGTTACACTCATAATAACACCATCTCTAAATATACATCTACCAGTACAGTTACACACATATTAACACTGTCTAATAAATATACATTACACAGTACAGTTACACACATAATAACACTATCTAATAAATATACATTACACAGTACAGTTACACACATAATAACATTTCTAATAAATATACCTTACACAGTACATTACACTTATATAACACCATCTAATAAATATACATTATACAGTACAGTTTACACTCAATTAACACTGTCTAAATAAATATACATTACACAGTACAGTTACACTTATAATAACACTATTTAATAAATATACATTACACAGTACAGTTCCATTCATAATAAGCACTGTCTATAAATATACATTACAGTTACAGTTACACTCATAATACACCATCTAATAAATATACATTACACAGTACAGTTTACACTCATTTAACACGGTCTAATAAATATACATTACACAGTACAGTTACACTCATATTAACACTGTCTAATAAATATACATTACACAGTACAGTTACACTCATATTAACACTGTCTAATAAATATACATTACACAGTAACAGTTACACTTATAATAACACCATCTAATAAATATACATATACAGTAACAGTTACAACTCATATTAACACTGTCTAATAAATATACATACACAGTACAGTTACACTTATAATAACACTATCTAATAAATATACATTACACAGTAGCAGTTCCATTCATAATAACACTGTCTAATAAATATACATTTACATAGTACAGTTACACTCATAATAACACCATCTAATAAAATACATTACACAGTACAGTTACACACATAATAACACCGTCTAATAAATATACATTACACAGTACAGTTACACTTATAATAACACTATCTAATAAATATTACATTACACAGTACAGTTACACACATAATAACACCATCTAATAAAGTAGTCTGATAATCAATAGCGTGTCACAGTAATGTGAGTGGTTATGCTCACTCGGTCAACCCTCAAAAGTATGAGGTATATATATTATATGCTGAAAGGGAAATATATCCCCACTGTGTTAAAGGTGTCAGAGGTCAAGACATCAGGTCAATCCTAAGTTGGGTCTCTGTGCCCTGGACCGCTAAACCCGGGATGTGACGTCACTCGCTGCGTAGCGACTGCTACAGCTAAAGCAGATGGACGTCATTCGCTGCGTAGCTCCTGGACTGCTAAACCAGATGTGCAGTCACTCACTGCGTAGCTCCTGGACTGCTAACCAGATGTGACGCCACTCACTGCGTAGCTCCTGGACTGCTAAACCAGATGTGAACGTCACTCTCATGCGTAGCTCCTGGACTGCTAAACCAGATGTGACGCACTCACTGCGTAGCTCCTGGACTGATAAATCAGATGTGACGTCACTCACTGCGTAGCTCCTGTACTGCTAAACCGGATGTGAGGTCACTCACTGCGTAGCTCTCCTGACTGCTAAACCAGATGTGACGTCACTCACTGCGTAGCTCCTGGACTGCTAAACCGGATGTGACGTCACTCACTGCGTAGCTCCTGGACTGCTAAACCGGATGTGACGTCACTCACTGCGTAGCTCCTGGACTTCTAAACCAGATGTGACGTCACTCACTGCGTAGCTCCTGGACTGCTAAACCTGATCTGACGTCACTCGCTGCATAGCTCCTAAACTGCTAAACCAGATGTGACGTCACTCACTGCGTAGCTCGCTGGACTGCTAACCTGATCTGACGTCACTCGCTGCATAGCTCCTAAACTGCTAAACCGGATGTGACGTCACTCACTGCGTTGCTCCTGTATGGCTAAACTGTATGTGATGTCACTCACTGTGTAGCTCCTGGGCTGCTAAACCGGATGTGATGTCACTCACTGTGTAGCTCCTGGACTGCTAAACCGGATGTGATGTCACTCACTTCGTAGCTACTGGACTGCTAAACCGGATGTGACGTCACTCACTGCGTAGCTCCTGTACTGCTAAACGGGATGTGATGTCACTCACTGTGTAGCTCCTGTACTGCTAAACCGGATGTGACGTCACTCACTGCGTAGCTCCTGGACTGCTAAACTGGATGTGACGTCACTCACTGCGTAGCTCCTGTACTGCTAAACCAGATGTGACGTCACTCACTGCGTAGCTCCTGGACTGCTAAACTGGATGTGACGTCACTCACTGCGTAGCTCCTGGACTGCCTAAACCGGATGTGACATCACTCACTGCGTAGCTCCTGTACTGCTAAACCGGATGTGATGTCAGTCCACTGCGTAGCTCCTGTACTGCTAAACCGGATTGTGACGTCTCTCATTTGCGTAGCTCCTGGACTACTAAACTGGATGTGACATCACTCACTGCGTAGCTCCTGTACTACTAAACCGTATGTGACGCCACTCACTGAGTAGCTCCTGTACTGCTAAACGGATGTGACGTCACTCACTGCGTAGCTCCTGTACTGCTAAACAGATGTGACGTCCACTCCACTGCGTAGCTCCTGGACTACTAAACCGGATGTGAACGTCACTCACTGCATAGCTCCTGTACTGCTAAACCAGGATGTGACGTCACTCACTGCGTAGCTCCTGGACTTCTAAACCAGATGTGGACGTCACTCACTGCGTAGCTCCTGGACTACTAAACCTGATCGGACGTCACTCGCTGCATAGCTCCTAAACTGCTAAACCAGATTGTGACGTCACTCACTTCGTAGCTCCTGGACTGCTAAACCTGATCTGACGTCACTCGCTGCATAGCTCCTAAACTGCTAACCGGATGTGACGTCACTCACTGCGTTGCTCCAGTATGGCTAAACTGTATGTGATGTCACTCACTGTGTAGCTCCTGGGCTGCTAAACCGGATGTGATGTCACTTCACTGTGTAGCTCCTGGACTGCTAAACCGGATGTGATGTCACTCACTTCGTAGCTACTGGACTGCTAAACCGGATGTGACGTCACTCATCTGCGTAGCTCCTGTACTGCTAAACGGATGTGATGTCACTCACTGTGTAGCTCCTGTACTGCTAAACCGGATGTGACGTCACTCACTGCGTAGCTCCTGGACTGCTAAACTGGATGTGACGTCACTCCACTGCGTAGCTCCTGTACTGCTAAACCAGATGTGGACGTCACTCACTGCGTAGCTCCTGGACTGCTAAAACTGGATGTGACGTCACTCACTGCGTAGCTCCTGGACTGCTAAACCGGATGTGACATCACTCACTGCGTAGCTCCTGTACTGCTAAACCGGATTGTGACGTCAACTCATTGCGTAGCTCCTAGGACTACTAACTGGATGTGACGTCACTCACTATGCGTAGCTCCTGTACTGCTAAACCAGATGTGACGTCACTCACTGCGTAGCTCCTGGACTGCTAAACTGGATGTGACGTCACTCACTGCGTAGCTCCTGGACTGCTAAACCGGATGGTGACATCACTCCACTGCGTAGCTCCTGTACTGCTAAACCGGATGTGACGTCACTCATTGCGTAGCTCCTGACTACTAAACTGGATGTGACATCACTCACTGCGTAGCTCCTGTACTACTAACCGTATGTGACGCCACTCACTGAGTAGCTCCTGTACTGCTAAACCCGGATGTGACGTCACTCACTGCGTAGCTCCTGTACTGCTAAACCAGATGTGACGTCACTCATGCATAGCTCCTGTACTGCTAAACCGGATGTGACGTCACTCACTGCATAGCTCCTGTACTGCTAAACCAGAGGTGATGTCACTCACTGCGTAGCTCCCTGTACTGCTAAAACCAGATTTTGACTTCACTCACTGCGTAGCTCCTGTATTGCTAAAACCGGATGTGACGTCACTCACTGAGTAACTCCTGTACGGCTTAAACCGGATGTGACATCACTTGCTGCGTAGCTCCTGTACTGCTAACCCAGATGTGATGTCGCTAGCTGCGTAGCTCCTGGACTGCTAAACCGGATGTGACGCCCACTCAGTGGTAGCTCCTGTACCTGCTAAACCGGATGTGGACGTCACTCACTGCGTAGCTCCTGTACTGCTAAACCAGATGTGACGTTACTCGCTGCGTAGCTCCTGTACTGCTAAACCGGATGTGACGTCACTCACTAGTAGCTCCTGTACTGCTAAACCGGATGTGACGTCACTCACTAGTAGCTCCTGTACTGCTAAACCGGATTGACGTCACTCGCTGCGTAGCTCCTGTACCTGCTAAACCGAATTTGACGTCACTCACTGGTAGCTCCTGTACTGCTAGAACGGATGTGACATCACTCGCTGCGGTAGCTCCTGTACTGCTAAACTGGATGTGACGTCACTCGCTTGCATAGCTCCTGTACTGCTAAAACGGAAGTGATGTCACTCACTGTGTAGCTGCTGTACTGCTAAAACCGGATGTGAGTCACTCACTGCGTAGCTCCTGTACTGCTAAACCGGATGTGATGTCACTCACTGCGTAGCTCCTGTAACCGCTAAAACCGGAATGTGACGTCACTCACTGCGTTGCTCCTCTACTGCTAAACCCGGATATGACTCACTCACTGCGTAGCTCCTGTACTGCTAAACCGGATGTGACATCACTCACTGCGTAGCTCCTGGACTGCTTAACCAGATGTGACGTCACTCACTGGCTAGCTCCTGTACTGCTGAACCGGATGTGACATCACTCACTGCATAGCTCCTGTACTGCTAAACCGGATGTGACGTCACTCACTGGCGTAGCTCCTGCACTGCTAAACCGGATGTGACGTCATTTCACTGCGTTGCTCCTGTACTGCTAAAACCGGATGTGACGTCACTCACTGCGTAGCTCCTGCACTGCTAAAGCCGGATGTGATGTCATTCACTGCGTTGCTCCTGCACTGCTAAACCGGATGTGACGTCATTCACTGCGTTGCTCCTGTATGGCTAAACTGGATGTGACATTACTCATTGCGTAGCTCCTGTACCTGCTGAACCGGATGTGACGTCACTCACTGCGTAGCTCCTGTACTGCTGAACCGGATTGTGACGTTCACTCACTGCCTAGCTCCTGTACTGCTAAACCGGATTGTGACGTCACTCACTGCGTAGCTCCTGGACCTTCTAAACCTGATGTGACGTCACTCACTGCGTAGCTCCTGTACTGCTAAACCGGATGTGATTTCACTCGCTGTGTAGCTCCTGTACTGCAAAACCGGATGTGATTTCACTCGCTGCGTAGCTCCTGGGACTGCTAAACCTGATGTGACGTCACTCGCTGCGTAGCTCCTGGACTGCCTAAACCAGATGTGACGTCTCTCACTGCGTAGCTCCTGGATCTGCTAAACCGGATGTGGACGTCACTTGCTAAGTAGATCCTGTAGCGCTAAATCGAATGTGACATCACTCACTGCGTTGGGGCCGATCTATGAAGCGAGTGGCGTCACATCTGGTTTAGCGGTCAGGAGCACAGAGACCCATACCGGTGCTGTTTTGTAACCTCTACTGTATCGCCTTTCCTCATCCTTGAAAGATAATCTTGCACCGATAGACTCTATATCATGCAAAAAACTGAGACCCCTTGCCAATTTGGATTGACCTGATGTCTTGACCCGCTGACACCATGATGCACAGTTGGGGATATATTTCCCATCCAGGCATATAATATACCTCTTACTTTTTGAGGGATGACAGGTGAGGCATTACCACTCACATTACTCTGACACGCTATTGATTATCAAGACTACTCTATGATGTTTCTGCTTCTCAGTTTTGTTGTTCCTCTCTCTATTTTTGAACCCTGCGGATACTGGCGTACATACTTGAGAGCGCTGTCTGACTCCCTCTTTTTGCATTGACTTTTATATAGACTTCCTTTATCCAGTGACCTTAAAGGTTCAGTCTATTTCACTGATATTGCAGCATAGGGGTTTTATAGCACTAACACAAATCTGCCCATTATGTATGTATATACAGTATATATACTGTATATATAGAGAGAGAGAATCCAAAGAAACGGTATAACAAAATTTACTGTACAAAATACATGTAAATGTTTTCTGGCTTAAGGACCCTAAAACGTTCTACATGTATTTTGTACAGTAATTTTTGTTATACAAAACCAGAGAGTGCCGCCTTTGGATTCTTTATGCGCAGTTTTTGAGGTGCACCCCAGATGCTGTTAAGGTTGTGAGAGTGCTGGTAAGTCTATATATTTGTGTCTATATATGTGTACATATGTATTTATGTATTTATGTGTGTATATATGTATTTACAGACATATATATATATATATATATATATATATATATATATATATATATATTTATATATGTGTGTGTTTATATATATATTTATATTGCATTATCTATAATAGTTTGCAATAATTATTTTTTATTTTTTAAAATTTAATATTTAAAGAACGCATGTTGAGATGATAGTAATTCTTCATGTGCTTCATGTGCACTAACGCGACACCGTGTTTGGCCTATAGCACGAATCTCGAATCGCGTTACACACATTTTACATTCCTATGTCCTTCACATAGAAAAAATATATAATTTGTATTATTAAATATATATTTCTATATACAGTATATTTGATAATGTTAATGTATAATAGATATCAATCCTATAGGAATAGATATAGGTATATATATATATATATAATAAATATATATACTTACATTAGAAAATAACATTTGTGAAATATGAAATAGCTTGAGGTTATTGTGTTGCGAGTGAAATAGGTGTAAGGTTTTTTCTTCTGCGCTCTTCCATTGATGTCTATGGGGATAATATGTTAACGCGGTCCGAGCAATCGCAAAGTCAACTTGTCATAACGTGGCTCAACCCAAGGCAAAAGTTTATGCTTGAGCGGAGCGCTAAATATCGCACTACTTGTAAATTTAGCCCATTGAATCAAATGACTACTAATTACTCCAGCACAGAGGTGTAAAGTAACTGAGAGGTGAAATAGTTACAAATACCCTCACTAAGGCACAGAAAATAATGATATTAAAGTCCCTTTAGACTTGAGATTAGGGGAAAGTTTACATTTTTGGGGCTGTTCTTTATTTCTAAGGTTATAGATTCTGTCAATAATCATAAAAAAGTCACAAAGGTATTTCAATTCCAAAACCACAGAATAAACATCCTAATCCTGATGGGAACAAAATCTGATACTGGTGTCTCATTAATGAGAAAATATTCATATGAAGCAAGGAACATATTTTGTTTTTTCATATATTTTTTGCAAGCTGTGTTATGGTAGAACTACCTTATAGTATGTTTGAACTAGTACATAATATAAATAATATATATATATATATATAGTATATAAAGCTTTAACATTTTTACGCTTTTTGATGTTTTTTTTAAAGTTAATTTGGTTCAAAAGTTATTTATATATTATTCATTTTTTGAAGTGCAAACTCAGAAGTTTTCATATTTAAATATGATTTGTTTTCTCTGTAATTAAGCTTTTGTTGTTATTGGCATGAGATTTGGTATAATGAGTGTGGTATTTGAAGATTTGATACCTCCTGGCATATTAAGTCCTCAGCTGATTGTACTCAGGTCTAAGACATGACAAGGGATAAAGGCGGAGTCTAGACACAGTGATATAAACTACGTAAAGGCAACGAAAGTGCAGATCATCACATGTCCAGCCCAAGCGCAGGTGAGTGAAAGTACTGAGTTATTTGCTAAACCAGATATAGCCAGTCACACCAGTATCTCAGTGTGTGTATTAATATTATATACATATTAAAACTAATCAATTATATCTGCAATATCTGGCTAGTTCTCACAAGTGGACCAATGCAGATGTTCTGTCCCGCTAGAGAATTTAGTTTTGTGTGAGGGACAGTGGATGTACAAAAAAGTAAGAAAATAGGTCATATTAGGGAACATAAGGGGCATCCTAAACAATATAAATAACAGAAGGAAGAGAAACAAGGATGGAATGGAAAAATAATGCAATAAAAAAAGGACATACAGTGCTGTGTTAATAGTAAATAAGAAACAAAAGTTGTATTCTTTTGACTACACCTGTGAAACAATCCTTAAAAAAAGATGAGCAGAACCTGGTAATGATATTGGTACTGATATAGGTTAGGATACTTGAGAGAAAAGGCAAACAATGGCACTACTGGTGTTGCCTATTACTTTATCAGTTATGCGACCAGTACTGCTGTGTAATGGGCTAGATCTGGGTATAACGTAAGGCTGGGTGCTGTACACAAGGAGAGGCAAATTACACAAAGAAACAGTGGATCACTGGAAAGTATGTACATACATAGCACTCAGCGCTGCGGAATCTGTTGGCGCTCTACAAATACCTGATAATAATAATAATAATAATAATAACAACACTCTAATGAGATCAGTATAATGTTACCAGTGAATCACTGGAAAGTATGTACATACATAGCACTTAACAAGACTCTAATGAGAACAGTACAATGTTACCAGTGGAAAAAAGATTGTAATATTGAATTTCCGGATTGGCAGGAATAAAATGTAACTTTTATTATAGGAAAAATGAAAAAGTAATAGAAACATAAAATCACAGTATCGTGCCGACCTGTACGACTATATCACTGTTAGACTAAATGGTCAGTGATAGTGGAGTCACATGCAGACTAGTGGTATTGTAAAACACAGGCACAGAAATATCCACTATTGAGGTAAGTAGACTGCTAATAATATATGTTTCCGTGGTTGGGAGATAGAATGACCACGATATTGAACTCACATGAGGGGGTGCACCCTTTACTCAAGAACCGGTGGGAGTAAAATGTCACATCCACAATTAGCTCTTGTTAATATATATTGGCTGCCCATTGGGAACCCAAACTGAGGTTAGAAACCAATAATAATAGGTAAATGTCGTAGATGCAATCTATAAGGTTGCAATACGTTGATAGCTTCAGTTCTGTTTTACACAATAAATAGGAGGTATTGTATAATTGCTATCGTATTAAACTTATAGTATCATATTCAGTTGGATCACATGTGTTTACTACTAAGTGTATACAAAGATCTTGCTGTGTATCATTGGAACTTATAAGATGTGTGTTTATATAGCAAAGCTCCCTATTATATATAATTAATCCTATTTCTCACTTGATCTCGTAATCATTAATACAGTGTTGGACTAGTAGCGGTACCTGATCTAATACACACGTCTTAGTGCTCAATAACGTTACTTAATACCCCTTGGAGCAGTACTACTAGCCGTGCATGCTGGGGATCTTAACACTTCACTTTGTGCTTCCCAGTGAATAACACTACTGACATCCACACAAGGAACAAATCTATTAATTGTGTTAAAGTGCCAGTACTTATTGATTTCCTCAATGGGATTAATTTCTAACATTTAGCAAACCAGATACTTATCACTGAAGCTAGGCTAAACCGCTATAAAACACTATTTGTACCTGAGACTTGAATTAATATAGTGAGACACCATTAGTGGTACCCACCTGCACGCACCTATCCAATGCTCAACTTAGCTATGGTATTTAAAGGGACATTAAACACTAAATACATGCTAGATAGAATGATGCATTCAAAGAAAAGATTAGTCCATGACTAACATGTAGATGTATTTTTTAAAGTTTCATTAGTTGTTTAAAAAGTGACAAAATAAGTGTAAAGTTTTAGTGTCTATAAAACACTGGGAGCTGCCATGTTGTAACTTGTGTTACCTTCTCTGCTGTGGCCAATTAGGGACAGATATAAATAGGTCACTAGAGTGTGCAGCCAATGGTTGTGCTGGATTTAACAGTGTTCTGCACTTCCATTTCTAACAGGAACTGAAAAGCTCACAATTTCAGAATGGAATTACAGGCAAAGAGGACAAAATAAATTATGAAAGTATATTGCAGAGTTGTTTTATTATATACAATTTATCATTTTATATTACCATCATTTTATATTACCATCTCAAAGTGTTTAATGTCCCTTTAATATTAGTAGGAACGACACCACAATCTATAGGCCCTGGAGAACATGGCTGCTTTTTATCCCATGTCTGCACTGACGTGCATACAAAGGGAAACTCTGCCAGACTGACTCAAGCTACACTTAGTAGTATTATTAAACTGTAGAGATACCCTTTGCCTCCCCATATATGATATGTCTAGTGCTTAACAGACACTATAAAATACTTATTTAGCATTCAGATCTGTATATATACATTCCTTATTTGTTCTGGCCATTATAGGCTGGTAATCAACTACTGCCATCCTATTCTTGGCCTGTGGGAAGCAGTAAATAAATGTGGTCTTTCTTGTTTTGTCATGGATATTGCATGGATTGCATACAGTGAGGGCTAACTTCCTACTACATAGGGGCCACAGATAATATTTTAGAAGTTTTAAAGGTAAATTAAACAAAAAAATGTCTTTCATAGTTCAGATAGAGCATATAATTTTAAACAACTTTCCAATTTACTTCAATTATACATTTTGCTTCATTTTCTTGGTATCCTTTCTTGAAGGAGTAGCAATGAATTGTTAGAAGCTAGCTGATCTCATTGGCAGGCCAATCCCGAGTGGCACATATATGCAGCCTCCAATCAGCAGATAAATCACAGCGCCTAAGCCTAACTAGGAATGCTACTCAGCAAAGGATACCAAGAGAACATAGCAAATTAAATAAAAGAAGTTAATTGGAAAATTGTTTAAAAGTGTATATGCTTTCTGAATCATGAAAGAAAATAATTGTGTTTCATGTCCCTTTAAGGAATGCATTTATATTTATGGCTGTTAAACAGGGGCCACAAAACTGTGTGACGAGGGCAGCATGTGCCACATAAACCACCAGTTGGTAATCCCTGGGTCCATTTTGAACATAAACAAAATGATTGGCCAAATTAGATTAGAGAAGAGAGAGAGAGAGATCCCATGAGAATCAAACAATATTAGAAATATTTTTAAGCCTAAACTAGCAAACTGCATTCCAAGAGATTGTCCAGTGCTCTTATAGTAGGCTAAATTACAAGTGACGTGCTAATAAGCGCTTCTGCTCAAGCGCAGACAATGCTAGAAGTAATCTTTTTACACGCGTGGGTTACCACTTGTAATACAATTTCATATTTCATATTTCATTAACACGCCTTAAGATAACTAATTCTTCATGTGTGCTAACCTGCCACCACATTGGACCGAAAGCGCAAAACTGAATGCGTTATGCATATTTTACATTCCAATGTTCTTCACAAAGAAAAAATATGTAACTTTTATTTATATATATATATATATATATATATATATATATATATCTGATAATGTTATTGTAAAATATTTCTCTATCTATATCAATCTATAGGAAAAGATATATAGATATCGGTATAGACAGATATATACAGTATATATATATATATTATATATATATATAATATATATAGAGGGTGGGATGTGTGGAGGGCCCGTAGTCTCTCAGGAAAAAGAGAGGGTGAGGGATTCTCCACACAAAGCAAGTAAGCGCTGTGTGTTAAGTTAGTTTTAGTGTAGGTTGTAGATCCAGTGAAAGCAGCTCAAATCTCAAAAACCGAAGGGATAACTCACCCCGAAAAGGGTGAGTCACCCTTGCAGAAGAAATGGAGAAAAGGGAGTGGAGAAAAGCGCTATTTTAGGATCTAGTCCCAAGTACTATTTAGTGTTGGTAGTATAAAATATGTATAAGCTTCACACAGCCCCTTTTATGTAATCAGAAGATTATTTGTGAATATAAATGTCACTGTATCGCATGTGTAATTATAAGGGTACAATATGAGCAGGATACTTATTGTATATAGTCGCAATAGTACATATAGTGAATCATGAATTACACAATAGCTGATAAGTCCATCTTAGAGATATGTTGATAAAATGATAAAGAAATTCACACTAAAAAATATCCGGTTGGTATTGCACTTACTAGAACAAACCTCAATCATATGAGGTAAGTAGTCACCTCTGTAAGTGGGAAACTTCCGAAGATCTGTAGTGGTAGTCTTTGCTTGGCCGTATATTTGTATCCTTCTCCTCTTAGAGTATGGGATTTATATCCTGATGGAGACTTGTTACCGTTTTCTCCCCAATTTCCAGCAGATTATGCAAGAAGAACAGCAAAAAAAGAATACATAGTGTAAAACTGTTTAATAGCAAACATTAAAGTAAAAACAGACAAATGGCCACTCACATTAAAAATCCAAACATATGAGGCATGAATAAAACACTTAAGGATAGTCTGTGGATCATGAACTCTGTTTTCACCAACAGACTATCCTTGAGTGTTTTATTCATGCCTCATATGTTTGAGGATTTTTAATGTGAGTGGCCATTTGTCTGTTTTTACTTTAATTTTTGCTATTAAACAGTTTTACACTATGTATTCTTTTTTGTTGTTCTTCTTGCATAATCTGCTGGAAATTGGGGAGAAAACGGTAACAAGTCTCCATCAGGATATAAATCCCATACTCTAAGAGGAGAAGGATACAAATATACGGCCAAGCAAAGACTACCACTACAGATCTTCGGAAGTTTCCCACTTACAGAGGCGGCTACTTACCTCATATGATTGAGGTTTGTTCTAGTAAGTGCAATACCAACCGGATATTTTTTAATGTGAATTTCTTTATCATTTTATCAACATATCACTAAAATGGACTTATCAGCTATTGTGTAATTCATGATTCACTATATGTACTATTGTGACTATATACAATAAGTATCCTGCTCATATTGTACCCTTATAATTACACATGCGATACAGTGACATTTATATTCACAAATAATCGTCTGATTACGTAAAAGGGGCTGTGTGAAGCTTATACATATTTTATACTACCAACATTAAATAGTACTTGGGACTAGATCCTAAAATAGCGCTTTTCTCCACTCCCTTTTCTCTCTATATATATATATATATAAAATAAAAATAAAATTTTCCTGTATGTGAAATATTTACAGTAAATACACAGTAAAACACATTATTAAATATTATTATGGAACTATTATTTAGACACACACACGCACATATATATATATATATATATATAATTATATATATATATATATATATATATATATATATATATAATTCACAAATGTTAGGAAGACACTTTCCGTTTTTCAAAGAATAATTTATAGTCAACTATTGAATAAAATATTCTTTGAAAAACGGAGAGTGCCTTCCTAGCATTTGTGAATTGGATACCGGGCTTTGAAGTGCACCCTGGAAGTTGCCTGTAATAGTGAGTGCTGGCTCCCTGTTTCCTATATATATAGCCCTTTGCTGTCAATTACATGGCCATATAAATATACTTTTAAACCAGGAATGGGCGAATGTGCAGAAAGTGTAATTTGTTTGGTAGAACAAATAGCGCTGTGGACATTCGTTTTGGGCAATCGAATGTTAATAAGAATGAAAATACATTCAAATTCGATAATTGAATGATATTTCAGGTTTTCAAATGTTACTTTTATTGTTGAATGTTCATAATTAGATTGAATATCCCCTTTCGAAATTTCAAATGTAACATTCTATTTAACAAATACTATTCAGAAGTTCAATAGTTCATGTGGTAGGGAATTTAGTAAATTGATACATAATAGATACAATGCATGTTTCTGTTTCAAATATTGCATAATTCAAATATTACTAGAGAATTAGAATATTGCATAATTCAAATATTACTAGAGAATTAGAATATTGCATAATTCAAATATTACTAGAGAATTAGAATATTGCATAATTCAAATCAAATTATTAGAAACATTTGAATCAAATATTACATTTAAAGAAACATTTGAAAAACTATTACATTAAACGAATGTTAGAATGTTGTACACACATTCGAAATTCGAAACAAATGAACGAATGTGCTAAAATTAGTTTCATTTTCGAATGTTGCAAAACATTCGTCCATCTCTAATTTGAACCCTTATAAATATTTTTTTATTAATATTTCTATAAATAATTTTTGTCAGATAGTGTTTTTATCAATGTAACAGTTTATTTAAATGTAAATATGTTGTCTTAAGTCGTGGTAAACCGACACATGTTAAATTCTATTGTGCTCAAGCAAACGCGTTTACTTTCAACTTGTAAAACACACGCAAATTAGCATGGCTGTGATATTGAAATATATTGCGTGCCACATTAGCGCGATACTTGTAATCTAGCCCATTATATAGAGATTTAATGCAGAGATAGAGAAACAATTTAGGGATGATGTGCATGCAAATCTATAAGCTTATTTTGCCTTTGTACCTTTGAAAACGTAATGTACTTTTTATTGCTTTGTATTTCACCAATAGAAATACAGTACTTTAGTTATCATTTTACACAACTAATCTGCTTACATAAATGCAACACTTTCTACCTTTGTTTTTCTATAGGTTCAGAATGGACTGGTTTTTAGGACCAGCGTTTTGGACTTGCCTGTTGCTGCTGAACAGTGAGTATTATTTAATGCAGTGAGTATTCTTAAGTGCAGTGAGTATTCGTAAGTGCAGTGAGTATTCTTTAATGCAGTGAGTATTCTTAAGTGCAGTGAGTATTCGTAAGTGCAGTGAGTATTCTTTAATGCAGTGAGTATTCTTAAGTGTAGTGAGTATTCGTAAGTGCAGTGAGTTTTTTTTTTAATGCAGTGAGTATTCTTAAGTGCAGTGAGTATTCTTTAATGCAGTGAGTATTCTTAAGTGCAGTGAGTATTCTTTAATGCAGTGAGTATTCTTTAATGCAGTGAGTATTCTTTGAGTATTCTTGAGTGCAGTGAGTATTATTGAGTGCAGTGAGTATTCTTAAGTGCAGTGAACATTCTTAAGTGCAGTGAGCATTCTTAGGTGCAGTGAGTATTCTTAAAGGGACACTCAATCCAAATTAAACTTTCATTATGCATTGCTATTTTAAACAACTTTCCAATTTACTTCCATTAACTAAATGTGCACAGTCTTTTTATATTTAAACGTCATTTGTGAATGGCTGATGGCTGTCACATGGAATGTGTACGCATTTGTGATTGGCTGATGGCTGTCACATGGTACAGGGGGAGTGGAAAAATACATAACTTTAAAAATTGTCAGAAAAAAATCTACTACTCATTTGAAGTTCAGACTAAGTGCTATTGCATTGTCTTGTTATCTTGCATTTCTTGATTATGCAAATCTACTGTGCTGACTGGTCCTTTAAGTGCAGTGAGTTTTCTTAAGTGCAGTGAGTATTCTTTAATGCAGTGAGTATTCTTAAATTTAGTGAGTATTCTTAAGTGCAGTGAGTATTCTTGAGTGCAGTGAGTATTATTGAGTGCAGTGAGTATTCTTAAGTTTAGTGAGTATTCTTAAGTGCAGTGAGTATTCTTAAGATTAGTGAGTATTCTTAAGTGCAGTGAGTATTCTTGAGTTGCATAGAGATGAGAGAGGAACTGGGGTGCAAATAGGCTGCGCCTGATGGCCGGGCGTGTATGACAGAAGATGGGCACACCATCAGGAAAAAAATATTATTTTATTGATTTTCCAATAAAAAATGCTATTTTGTACATATTTTTGCCCCTCGCTTGTTTATGCAGGAATGACCCCTAGTGTACCTACCTCAAACAGTTGGAGGCATGCACTAATGTTTTTACAGAAAGTATTTATCTACAGATTTGTAGCAATAAGAACTCATATCTCTGAGCAGTATTGGCAAATTGGTTAGGTGAAGACGTTCAATAACCAAAAGCCCCCTAGGTCTTCTCTAACCTGGTGGGGGTGAATCCTGTGTACAGCGTGTTGCATGTTAATCTGACAAGCTTTACTCTTAATGCCGACTTCCAGGCATCAAAATAATATTACTAGCACTTAAAAGTTAGTAACCTAAGAGTTAATAATATAAACTACTCTATAGAAACCAATGTCCATATCTTGTGAATTGTAATAAATATATGGATTCTGTTAAACATTTTTCTTGAATGTGCAACATGCACTATTGTATGTGAAAAATTAAGGACTAATAAATGGAAAAACCTATTCAACTATAATAATTAAAATATCTGATTTCCTTTTCTAGATGCAGAGCCTTCATTTGGAAATCCCAAAGCATCATTCGAATCCAAAGGTAAACCAAATATGTGCTGTCAATTCTTTATTAATAGTAGGAGTTGAATTTCTCAAAGGCACTTGCTTCTACTACAGAGTGAAAAATACAAGATGTTACCATAGGCCAGTAGATGATATTTTTATTCTAAATGTTTACTCTGCCCTCAAGTATTCCCTATCACTTCCCATTTTATTGTATCCCTTTCTTCCTAATTTGCCTCCCAATAAGTCTCTCCAAGGCTGCTAAATCGTACCCATACTAATTACCACATAATTTACCTTGGAAATCCCTACTTGCTCTTTCAATACCTGATTTCCAGATTTAAATTTAGTGGATTTATAAAAAACTAACAAAGAGATGTATGGTTGGTATTAATATTGAGAACATGAAATTTGGTGAGACTGAAAAACCACACACACCAATCATATTGATACAATAATATATAATAGCTAATTATTAATTAACCCCCCCCCCCCTGATTCAGCAATATGCACAAATAAACATCTGACACAGAAGTGGTATATTAAAGGTCTTAGCTCAGTTTATTTGGATATAAATCATATAAACGTAAACACATGAATAATAAATAACCATAAATATCCCTTAAGCTGTGCTTACCCGCAATGCTTAGCTTCAAACCCACCGGAAGCCACACCTCTCCTGTCCTACCAGGAGGTACAACCCTCTGAAAACCAACTCAACCCTGCAAGCACTCCCAAACTACAGCCAGAAACAGGGACGGTGGGTGCAAGATTCTTCTCACACGTTGGCTCCAGCAGAGAGGCGCTCACACAAATTTAAAGACTCCACAAGCCCCCTCCCTTCCCAAACGTCCCTTACTTCTACTATCTGTTAAGGGGTCAGATGTCCCTTTCTCATATACATTCTCTTAGGGCTTCTTTTTCACATCTTAAGTATTTCTGTGATTATGTAAAGCTCAATTTTATATCATTTTGTTATGGCAGAAAAATGGACACCTGAAAGTAAACAGCCCATAATAATCACCCACGAACAGATTGATGGTGAGTAAATATTACACTGGACATTCCAATTATCATTAAAAGGACATAAAACCCCTTTTAATCTAGAGACTTACATTGATTAACATACTAACCAAGTATGAGCACTTTCTGAATATATGAAAATATACCGCTGCAATTGTTTTTCAATGGCCACCCTCCCCCCCCACCACCACCATTTACCATATTTGAAGGAGCCAAATAAGACTTTTTAATGGAGTAGATACAGCTACCCCACTGTCATTATGTTAGCAAAATATGTATTGATTTACAATATATTATTTTATCATATCTGCTGAAGTCATTTTGGAACTGATATGTGGCAGTGTTAAATGAATTAATTATATTGTGTGTACTTCTATTTATGAGACTTAGAAAACCACAGTTTTCAGAGTTTAATTACAGGAAAGGTGGTAAAAATAAAAGTATTTTTGAACATGTGTTCTAGGTGTATGGTTGAGGCTAAGGTTAGAGCTAGAGTTAGGGTTAGGTTATGGTTTGGGAAACAGCTACTGAGTTAGGGTTACAGAAAGAGTTAGAACTATGGAGAGGGTTAATAACATGGTTATGGTTAATATTAGGGTTAGGTTTAGTACTAGGGTTAGGTTAATACTAGGGTCAGAGGTCATCTTAGGGCTAGGAATAAGGATAAGTTTTAGGTTAGGATTAAAAAGTAATTTAGGACTACGTTTATCAATATGTTTAGGCAAGGGTTGGTGATAAATTTTGGGCTAGGGTTAGTGATAAGTTTAGGGCTAGGGAATGTTGATAAGTAAGTTAAAGGGAAAGTGTACTTTAATTTGTTCCTAAATATCAATTTTACCTGCATGAGTGTATTAAATTGTTTACAAACAGCTAATTTAACCTTTTTTGACATTTGAAAATAGCTTTTGACTGTAGTCTCCCACTTATACTGAAAATTTAAATATTTAAAGGAATATGAAACTCAAAATGTTTTATTCGTGATTCAGATAGAGCAAATTTTAATGAACTTTCTAATATGCTTCTGTTTTCATTTGTTCTTAGTTCTCTTGGTATCTTTGTTGAAAAGCAGGAATGTATACTTAGAAGTCTGCCCATTTCTGGAGCACTATATGACAACAGTTTTACAAGAATTTTATCCATTTGCAAGAGCAATAGAGGGCAGAACTATTTCCTGTTATGTCCACATGCTACCTAGGTATCTCTTAAACACAGAATTAAAGGATTAATTAAGCAAATTTGATCATAGAAGTAAATTGGAAACTTGTATGGTCTGTCTGAATCACAAAAGAGAATTTATGGGTTTCATATCACTTTAAATGCAGGCTATAAAAAAAGCTTTATAAACAAATTCATCAGGATAAATTACACTCCAGTGGGGAGGTAGGAGAGATACTGTAAGTAATAGAATTAACATTTTCAATGGTTCTTTCTAAGTATTGGACTTTCGTATACAGACAGAGATAAGATAAGGAAGCGTGCGTGTATAGAAAGTAATACAATAAGGAGATCTGATTTCCCTGTTAACTCACCCCATTTTATTGTTGTATCAATTACCAAACAGCTAGATTACAAGTTTTGCGTTATGAGTCAAATAGCATTATTATGTCCCATAACACTTGATTTTCCCTAACGCTGCTATTACAAGTCATGTTGGTATAGCTGTACCGCACACCTTTTAGCCAGTCACGCAACGTCAAAAAAAGTCCTTTTTCAATGGGACTCCCATAGCGCCGGTATTACGAGTTTGCCTGGGAAGCCAAAAAGTGAGCGGTACACTCTATAACCACATTCAGTAGTTATGAGTTTTACTTTACAAAGTTGTACAATAAAACTCATAACTAAAGTGTTAAAAAGTACACTTACGCCCATAAACTACCTATTAACCCCTAAACCGAGGCCCTCCCGCATCCCAAACACTATAATAAAGTTATTAACCCCTAATCTGCCTCTCCGGACATCGCCGCCACTATTAAAATGTATTATTACCCCTATTCTGCCACTCCCCAACATCATTGCCACTATAATAAACCTATTAACCCCTAAACCGCCACCCTCCCGCATCGCAAACGCTATTTAAATATAATTAACCCTAATCTGCCGTCCACCCGCACCGCCACTATAATAAACCTATTTGCCCCCCACAATGAAATATACTTAAATAAACTATTAACCCCTAAACAGAAAGCCCACCCATAATTAAATTTACTAAAATAAACTATTAACCCCTAAACCTAACGCCCCCTTAAATTTATATTAAAATTACAATTTCCCTATCTTAAATTAAATTAAAACTTACCTGTCAAATTAAATAAATAAATTTTAAACTAACAATTAAACTAAGATAATTATTAAACTACAATTAAACTAACTACCAATTAAATTAAAATAAACTACACATTAAAAAAATCCTAACACTACTCTAAAAATTACAAAAAGTATCTAATTACAAAAATAAAATAACTAAATTACAAAAAAAACACTAAATTACGAAAAATAAGAAACAAATTATCAAAAATAAAAAAGAATTACACCTAATCTAGCCCTATCAAAATAAAAAAGCCCCCCCCCCAAATAAAAAAAACCTAGCCTACAATAAACTACCAATGGCCCTTAAAAAGGCCTTTCGTGGGGCCTTGCCCCAAAGATATCAGCTCTTTTACCTGTAAAAAAATACAAACACCCCCCAACACTAAAACCCACCACTCCCACAACCAACCCCCCAAATAAAATAACTATCTAAAAAAAACCTAAGCTCCCCATTGCCCTGAAAAGGGCATTTGTATGGGCATTGCCCTTTAAAAGGGCATTTAGCTCTTTTACATGCCCAGGCCCTAAACTAAAAATAAAACCCACCCAAAAAAAAACCTTAAAAAAACAGTAATGATCCACTTACAGTACCGCTTTAAGGATCCATCCAGCCGGCAAAGTCCTTATCCATGCGGCAAGAAGTCTTCATCCGGGCAGCCTCTTCCATCTTCATCCAGCCAGAGAAGTCCTCATCCAGGCGGTAAGAAGTCTTCATCCAGACGGCATCTTCTATCTTTCTCCATCTGGCACGGAGCGGGTCCACCCTGAAGACATCCAGCGCTCATATGGCCACCGTAAACTGGAACTTCAATGCAAGTGACGTCATCCAAGATGGCATCCCTTGCATTCCTATTGGCTGAAATATTTAGAGCTGCTAAAATCCTATTGGCTTTTCCAATCAAGCAATAGCATGAGAGCTCAATCCTATTGGCTGATTGGAACAGCCAATAGGATTTTAGCAGCTCTAATCCTATAGGCTGATTGAAATATTTCAACCAATAGGAATGCAAGGAACGCCATCTTGGATGATGTCACTTGCATTGAAGTTCCAGTTTACGGCAGCGACCGTGTGAAGAGGATGCTCGGTGCCGGATGTCTGTAGGATGGACCCCCTCCACGCCGGATGGATAGATGAAGATAGAAGATGCCATCTGGATAAAGACTTCTTACCGCCTGGATGAGGACTTTGCCGGCTAGATGAAGATAGAAGAGGCCGCCCGGATGAAGACTTCTTGCGGCATGGATGATGACTTTGCCAGCTGGATGGATCCTTCAAGCGGGTCTTCAAGAACTGTAAGTGGATCGTCGGGGGTTAATGTTAGTTTTTTTAAGGTTTTTTGGGTGGGGTTTATTTTTAGTTTAGGGTCTGGGCATGTAAAAGAGCTAAATGCCCTTTTAAGGGCAATGCCCATACAAATGACCTTTTTAGGGCAATGGGGAGCTTAGGTTTTTTAGATAGTTATTTTATTTGGGGGGTTGGTTATGGGGTGGTGGGTTTTACTGCTGGGGGGAGTTTGTATTTTATTACAGGTAAAAAGCTGATATCTTTGGGGCAATGCCCCACAAAAGGCCCTTTTAAGGGCCACTGGTAGTTTATTATAGGCTAGGATATTTTTTTATTTTGGGGGGGCTTTTTTATTTTGATAGGGCTATTATATTAGGTGTAATTCTATTTTATTTTTGATAATTTGTTTCTTATTTTTCGTATTTTAGTGTTTGTTTTTTGTAATTTAGTTATTTTTATTTTTAATAATTTTAGTGTTTGTTTTTTTGTAATGTTAGGTTTTAGTGTAAGGCAGGTTAGGTTTTATTTCACAGGTAAGTTTGTATTTATTTTAACTAGGTAGATATTAAATAGTTAATAACTATTTACTAACTAGTCTACCTAGTTAAAATAGATGCAAATTTACCTGTGAAATAAAAATAAAACCTAAGCTAGCTACTATATATCTATTAGTTATATTGTAGCTAGCTTAGGTTTTATTTTACAGGTAAGTATTTCGTTTTAAATAGTTATTATTTAGTTATTAATTGTAACTTTAGTTTAGCTCTATTTTAATTATGTTAAAGTTAGGGGGTGTTAGGGTTAGGGTTACGTTAGGATTACGTTCGGGTTAGTGTGAGGTTTAGGGGTAATTGGATTTATTTAGTGGTAGTGATATTGGAGGACAGAGGTTTAGGGGTTAATAACTTTAGTATAGTGGCGGCGACATCGGGAGCGACAGATTAGGGGTTAAGTTTTATGTAGATGGCGGCGATGTTGGGGGTGGCAGATTAGGGGTTAATAACTATATGTAGGTGGCGGTAATGTCGGGGGTATGTTATGTTAGGGTTTAAACGTAACTTTTTATTTCCCCATAGACATTAATGGGGCTGCGTTACAGAGCTTTTAATTCTGCAATCGCAGGTGTTAGGCTTTTTTTTGTCGGCTCTCCCCATTGATGTCTATGGGGAAATCGTGCACGAGCACGTTAAAGCATCACTTGATTTTGGTGCGGTATGGAGCTCAACGTCACAATATAGCCCGTACAATCTTGCTTTTTTTTAAACTTGTAATAGCAGCGCTATAGGGAGGTGAAATAAAGCATAGGGAGGTGAAATAAAGCAGCTTTTGTGGCATTCGTTAAAATCCCTATAGCGCTCAAAACTTATAATCTAGTTGAAAATGTGCTATTTCATATACAAAAAGCAAACCTAACGGAGCAATTTTTTCATACATGAGGGGATATTTAGTTTCTGTTTTGTGAATTACATCTTTTAAGAAACTGGTATAACCTTGCGTTTAATTTGTTCTTTCATGATTCAGACAGAGCACATCATTTAAAGAAGTTTTAAATTCAGTATTATTAACTCATTGACTTTGTGCTCATGGTATTCTTTGTTGAAGAGAATACTTAGGTAGGTAGCATGGACATATCTGGAGCGCTACATGAAAGGAGCATTGCAAGGATGCTTTTGAGGTATAGAAAGCAGCAGTATTTTTATAATCTGCAACATTGTTAAAAGAAGTCTTAAAAACTGCTGCCATACAGTTCCCAGACACATGCACGCTCCTGAGCCCACCTTCCTGTTTTTCTACAAAGGATAACAAAAGAAAAAAGTACATTTGATTATGGAAGTAAAATGGAAGTGTATGCTAAATCTGAATCATAAAGACAATATATATATATAAATATTTCTATATATTCAGTTAAATAATAGTAGCACTCAAAGAAACAACATAACTATTATTTATTGCATGCTAATAATTTGTATAAATTCCTTTACTTTCACAGAACCAGAGATTTCACAAATCCATATGAAAACACCAATATCATGGGAAGGTAAACTGCTTTATACTTGGTGCAAAAATATTAAGCAGATGCTGGGCTTGCTGCAAATTAGTGCACTCGCAACTGTGGCAGATGTGTAATATCATAATGCTGACTGCAGTTAAAAAGAAATACGGGGCGATTTATTAAGGTGTGGGGGGATATGATGCGATGTAGCAGATCATATCTGGTGTCTCTGAATGCCGACAGCATATGGTATCAGCATTTAACATTGCACAAGCATTTCTAGTGAACTGCTTGTGCAATGCCGCCCCATGCAGATTTGCGGCCAATCAGCCGCTAGCAGGGGGCATCAATCTTCCAGATTGTATCTGATCGTATTTGATGATTGCTGTCCTCTTCCTCAGAGGTGGCGGATTAGTTAAAGATCAGCGGTCTTAAAGGGACACTGAACCCAAATTTTTTCTTTCGTGATTCAGATAGAGCGTCCAATTTTAAGCAACTTTCTAAATTATTTCTATTATCATTTTTTCTTTGTTCTCTTGCTATCTTTATTTGAAAAAGAAGACATCTAAGCTTTTTCTTGGTTCAGGACCCTGGACAGCACTTTTTTTTTGGGGGGGGTAAATTTATCCACCAATCAGCAAGGACAACCCAGGTTGTTCACCAAAAATGGGCCGTCAACCAAACTTACATTCTTGCATTTCAAATAAAGATACCAAGAGTATAAAGAAAATTTGATAATAGGAGTAAATTAGAAAGTTGCTTAAAATTTCATGCTCTATCTGAATCACAAAAGAAAAAATTGGGTTCAGTGTCCCTTTAAGACCTCTGCTTCTTAGCTTATGAGAATCTGATCCGGCTGATTACTGTCCGCAACCTCAGAGGTGGTGGACGAGTTAAGGAGCAGCGGTCTTAGGACCGCTGCTTCTTAACGTCCGCTTCAGGCTGACCTGAAACGGAGTGGGTCGGAAGCAGCGTCCGCTGCTTCATAAATCGACCCCTAAGTATCCTTATGGTTTTGTAGCTGCATATATATATATATTTATATATCAATATACTTTTTCTCAGATATCTAGTAATTGTATCCTTTAAATTGTGACTATTTGCTACTCTATGACTTTATACCAAACCAAACTAAATACTATTAATTATGGCCACAGGAAAATGGACACAAGATATGGGAGGACCAACAGATAACATAGGAACCAATGGGCGTGAGTAAAATTTTATTCAATGCTACAAACGTAATTTTATATAACTGAATTCATTACATCTGTCAATCACCAGGAGAACATGACCGTCTCTGATTGGCTCCCTCGCTAAGAGGTATCTTGAGGGATGCCTCGTTCTGGTCATTGTTTTGCTTCAGGTAGTTTTAAGGAGATTTTACAACCAGTGGGTGGCGCTGCTGCTATCAAAGAAATGTATCCATGTTTCGCTATGGAGAGATGCAGTCCTGTATGATGCCTCTCCATAGCATTACATGGGTGAAAGAAAATGGCGATTTCTTTTATTTTTATTACAATTTATTTTTTCTGATTAAAAATAATTTAATTAAACTTTGGCTCCATATGGCAGGGGAGGCAGTGCCTCCCCTACCTCCTATGACTGCATGTCCCTGTAACATACAATGCGTTATTCTTTCGACAACTAAATTCTCATATAATATTTTATTACAAATTCAGAATATAACACAATTTTATCTAATAATGTAGTACATACATTTAAAAACAAACAAACAAACAAACAAACAAAAACCCCACAACAATAATAACTCAAATGACCATAATCCTAAAATCACAATTTCTACATTTCTAAACAAATAAATGAATTGGTTTTGCACCCTTTAGGGAAAGCTTTAATAAACAATGCCCATTGCTGAAAAAAACTTGTATCACTTGTTCATTAGTCAAATCAGTATTGAATTGTTCTATAATAAGCTGTTTCTTAATTAAATGTATCCAATCCCCAGACTTTGGTTCATCTCTCTCTTCCTATTTCTTGAAATTTATATTTCTTGTTGCTAATATTGCATATTTATGACTTTACAGTCTTTTCCAGCTTTTTGTTGATACACTAAAAAAATATTTTGATGTAAAGAAAGGTGAAAATTCCAAAATCTTATGAAGCCAGAACTTTTGGACCAACATTGTTTAATTTTGAACAGCCTCATAACAAGTGTATTATAGTTGCTGCTAAAATATTAGATTTTTGACATTTATCAAACTGTATGTTTTTCAAAGAAAACCCTTCTCATGAATATAATAAATATTATAAAGAAGCTTTAAATGAGATCCTCTCCCAGTCAATGATAATGTTTTTTTTTTCTACTAACCTAATGGAATCCCTATTTATTTATCTATTTTTAATGGGGCCCATTTCGCCGGTAAGAATTCTAGATTAGTTTTACCATCTAAGGAGAGCACTATTTTATACCAAGGAGATATTAAAGGGACAGTATACACTGATTTTCATATAACTGCATGTAATAGACACTACTATAAAGAATACGATGCACAGATACTGATATAAAAATACAGTATAAAACTGTTTAAAAACTTACTTAGAAGCTCTCAGTTTAGCTCTGTTGAAAAGGTAGCTGGAAAGCCCACAGCAAGTGGAGAATAAGACACTCCCCCCTCCCCCTTCTTTTACATATGAAAAGACCCTTTACACAAACTGGAGCAAGCTGGAGTAGGTATCTGACGGTATTCTCATAAAACTTTGGGGCTTGGTTAGGAGTATGAAAATCAGAGCAATGTTATTTAAAAATAAGCAAAACTATACATTAAAAAAAAACTTTATGGGCTATATAAATAGATCATCTACAAAACATTTATGCAAAGAAAAAATGAGTGTATAATGTCCCTTTAAATGCAATTCATGCAAAATTCAACCACTGTTCTAATTTGTGCCATTTCCAATCATAACCATATTGTTGTAATGACTCAGTATATGCAGTGCCTTATTTTCAAATATGCATAAAAGTCTTTATTACTTAGATCAAACTCCTGCTTTAAATCTATAAAATACTTAATACTTTTGTTCTCTCTATTCACAACTTAACAAATACAATTCACGTCTTTGCTGTTCTAAAACCCTCAGCATTTACCCATTTCAAGAAAGTTGGATTCCTTCTAATTGTTAAATAATAAGATATACCATATTTTACATCAACATTTGTGCAGCTTTTTTGCCAGGCCCAGATTGGATAATAAATGGTTTTAAGTGTTTTAATTTCTGCCTGAAGTTTATTCACCTTTATGTGTGCTAGCACTGAGAGGGAATACGGATATACTACATTGAAAGACTGACTTTAACGTAATTTAAGCAACTTTTTGATGTATGTCTAATACCAGATCCTTACTTATGTATGTGTTTCTTAAGATATAGGGGCCTATTTATAAAGCTCCGTATGGCGCATGATGCCCCGTGTTGGCTCGCCAGAAATACAAGTTATGAAGCAGTGGTCTAAAGACCGCTGCTCCATAACCTGTCCATCTGCTCTTAAGCGGAAGCCAGACATCGCCAGAAATCAACCCGATCCAATACGATTGGGTTGATTGACACCCCCTGCTAGCGGACGATTGGGCGCAAATCTGCAGGGGGTGGCATTGCACAAGCAGTTCACAAGAACTGCTGGTGCAATGTTAAATGCAGAGAGCATAGGCTGTTGGCATTTATCGATGTGCGGCAAACATGAGCCGCAATACCGGATCATGTCCGCTCGCACGTTCTTAAATAGGTCCTATAGTCTTCAGAACTGTGCACAATATTGACCAACAATCTAGAGTGACATAAATTCATCACATTTTTTGTTAATCTCTCTCCTGTACAACTGTGAATGTTTCCTTCTGGATAATTTACCAACCGTTAAAATTACTTATATTAATTCTCAAATCTTGTTTATATGGTGCTTGTTAAGTGTTGATACAAACTCAACTGGTCTATTATTGTCTTGCACATATATTTATAACACTATAGAATCTGTTGGCAATCCACAAATTAATTATTATTATTATTATTATTAATAATAATAATTATATTAATAATAATACAGATAAATAAGCCAACTTCACAAGATTTATATATTGAGAATTAGATCCTTTGTTAAACTGATATAATTTTAGGTTAAGAGTTGAATGTATACATTTTAAATTAAATAATGATTGAAGGTACAGAAACACCATATTCATTATAGTATTGTGTGTCAATAATTTTCATGTATTTATTATATTTTTCAGAACCAGTGATTTCACAGATCCAATTTAAGCAGCCTATAAAATGGGAAGGTAAAATGCCTTATACATTATTGAAACAATTTTAAGCTAGATCCTGTGCTTAATGTAAATTATAGTGACAAGGTCAGTCCATAGTGACAATCATATTCCTGTCTGGAAAAAAACTAGCTGGGAGCTGTATCATGACAGATACCAAGTAATGAGCTACTTTTCATGAAAATCTGTTCTGTAGCTGTTGCTGTAGAGAAGAATAATGTTCTGCTCTAGTACACAAAAGCTACTGGACTGATTTGAGTTAAAATAGTAGATTCTAATACTATGATTAAAATCCAGCAGGTCAGTTTTGTTTAAATATTGTATTGAATATGGTACCTATCATACAACCATAATCTGAAAATAGTTTGTCCTCTAAAACATATTTTATATATAATGTTTACAAAGCTAATGATGGATTATTTATTTGTTTTTTCTTCAATTGTGTTACATATATATATATATATATATATATATATATATATATATATATATATATATATATATATATATATATATATATATATATTTATATATTAATATTCATCAGGTATCTAGTAAGTGTTGTGCTTCTGTTGCTCTATGACTTCCTACAAAATCTAACTTAATACTATTAATTATGTCCACAGGAAAATGGACACATGAAATGGGAGGGCAAACAGCCAATATGGGACCCGATGGACGTGAGTAAAATGTTATCTAATATCTTTTTAACCACATACTTCACTCTACATTATTTAATTCAAAAGCGATACTTAAGAGTTTTGTAGTTTAGACCCCATACTAGATTCTTACTTATGCATTTGTTTCCATATGGTCTTCAGAAGTGTACACAATATTATAGGTGATGTCTGAATGATATATCTATAGCGTAACATAAGTGCATCACATTGTTTTTCCTTGTACTGAGCATCCTGTGGACTTTACCTACTGCATTGTTTCCCTATCTTTAAATTACTTGAAATAATAATTCCTTCTTTTTATTCTTTTGCTGTTTGTTAAGTGAAATATGCCTGTACCACAAGGTCTGTGCATAGAGAATTAGACCATTTTGAGAAGCTGATATCACTTTAAATTAAAAGCATAATGTATAGGATTTCTGTGAAATGGTTACAGAAGGAGCAGAAAAATATATTAATTATAGTATTACATGTTAATAATTTTATATATTTATTTTCTTTCTCAGAACCAATGATTTCACAGATGGAATTTAAACAGCCAATAAAATGGGAAGGTAAAATGCCTTATACATTATTGAAACAATTTTAAGCTAGATCCTGTGCTTAATGTAAATTATAGTGACAAGGTCAGTACATATTCCTGTTTGCAATAAACTAGCTGGGAGCTGTATCATGACAGATATCAAGCAATGAGCTACTTTTCATGAAAATCTGCTCTGTATCTGTTGCTATAAAGAAGAATAATGTTCTGCTCTAGTACACAAAAGCTACTGGACTGATTTGAGTCAAAATAGTAGATTCCAACAATATTATTTGAATCCAACAAGCCAGTTGTGTTGCAATATTGTATTGAATATGGTACCTACCATACAACCATAATCAGAGAATAGTTTGTCCAGTAATAGCTATTTTATGTATAATGCTTACAAAGCTAATACGGGATCACTTATTTATTTTTTCTTTAATTGTGTTACATATATATGTTTTATATATTGATAAAAATATTCATCAAGTATCTAATAAGTTTTGTGCTTATGTTGATCTATGACTTCCTACAAAATCTAACTCATAGTATTAATTATGGCCACAGGAGAATGGACACATGAAATGGGAGGGCAAACAGCCAATATGGGACCCGATGGACGTGAGTAAAATGTTATCTGTTTTTTAACCACATACTTCACTCTACATAATTTAATTCAATAGCGATACTTAAAGGTTTTGTAGTTTAGGCCCCATACTAAATTTATGCATTTGTTTCCATATGGTCTTCAGAAGTGTACACAATATTCTAGATGATGTCTGAATGATATATCTATAGCGTAACATAAGTACATCACATTGTTTTTTCTTGTACTGAGCCTCCTGTGGATTTTACCTGCTGCATTGTTTTCCTACCTTTAAATGCCTTGAAATAATAGTTGCTTGTTTGTATTCTTGTGCTGTTTGTTAAGTGAAATATGCTAATACTAATTATAGTATTACATGTTAATAATTTGTATATATTTATTTTCTATCTCAGAACCAGTGATTTCACAGATGGAATTTAAACAGCCAATAAAATGGGAAGGTAAAATGCCTTATACATTATTGAAACAATTTTAAGCTAGATCCTGTGCTTAATGTAAATTATAGTGACAAGGTCAGTCCATAGTGACAATCATATTCCTGTCTGCAATAAACTAGCTGGGAGCTGTATCATGACAGATATCAAGCAATGAGCTACTTTTCATGAAAATCTGTTCTGTAGCTGTTGCTATAAAGAAGAATAATGTTCTGCTCTAGTACACAAAAGCTACTGGACTGATTTGAGTCAAAATAGTAGATTCTAATACTATGATTAAAATCCAGCAGACCAGTTTTGTTTAAATATTGTATTGAATATGGTACCTACCATACAACCATAATCAGAAAATAGTTTGTCCTCTAAAACATATTTTATATATAATGTTTACAAAGCTAATGATCTATTATTTATTTGTTTTTTCTTTAATTTTGTCACATATATATATATATATATATTTATATATTAATATTCATCAGGTATCTAGTAAGTGTTGTGCTTCTGTTGCTCTATGACTTCCTACAAAATCTAACTTAATACTATTAATTATGTCCACAGGAAAATGGACACATGAAATGGGAGGGCAAACGGCCAATATGGGACCCGATGGACGTGAGTAAAATGTTATCTAATGTCTTTTTAACCACATACTTCACTCTACATTATTTAATTCAAAAGCGATACTTAAGAGTTTTGTAGTTTAGACCCCATACTAGATTCTTACTTATGCATTTGTTTCCATATGGTCTTCAGAAGTGTACACAATATTATAGGTGATGTCTGAATGATATATCTATAGCGTAACATAAGTACATCACATTGTTTTTCCTTGTACTGAGCATCCTGTGGACTTTACCTACCGCATTGTTTTCCTACCTTTAAATGCCTTGAAATAATAATTCCTTCTTTTTATTCTTTTGCTGTTTGTTAAGTGAAATATGCCTATATTTATAGAAGGAGCAGAAAAATATATTAATTATAGTATTACATGTTAATAATTTGTATATATTTATTTTCTATCTCAGAACCAGTGATTTCACAGATGGAATTTAAACAGCCAATAAAATGGGAAGGTAAAATGCCTTATACATTATTGAAACAATTTTAAGCTAGATCCTGTGCTTAATGTAAATTATAGTGACAAGGTCAGTCCATAGTGACAATCATATTCCTGTCTGCAATAAACTAGCTGGGAGCTGTATCATGACAGATACCAAGTAATGAGCTACTTTTCATGAAAATCTGTTCTGTAGCTGTTGCTATAAAGAAGAATAATGTTCTGCTCTAGTACACAAAAGCTACTGGACTGATTTGAGTCAAAATAGTAGATTCTAATACTATGATTAAAATCCAGCAGACCAGTTTTGTTTAAATATTGTATTGAATATGGTACCTACCATACAACCATAATCAGAAAATAGTTTGTCCTCTAAAACATATTTTATATATAATGTTTACAAAGCTAATGATGGATTATTTATTTGTTTTTTCTTTAATTTTGTCACACACATATATATATATATATATATATATATATATATATATATATATATATATATATATATATATATATATATATATATATATATATATATATATATATATATATTAATATTCATCAGGTATCTAGTAAGTGTTGTGCTTCTGTTGCTCTATGACTTCCTACAAAATCTAACTTAATACTATTAATTATGTCCACAGGAAAATGGACACATGAAATGGGAGGGCAAACGCCCAATATGGGACCTGATGGACGTGAGTAAAATGTTATCTAATGTCTTTTTTAACCACATACTTCACTCTACATTATTTAATTCAAAAGCGATACTTAAGAGTTTTGTAGTTTAGACCCCATACTAGATTCTTACTTATGCATTTGTTTCCATATGGTCTTCAGAAGTGTACACAATATCATAGGTGATGTCTGAATGATATATCTATAGCGTAACATAAGTACATCACATTGTTTTTCCTTGTACTGAGCATCCTGTGGACTTTACCTACTGCATTGTTTTCCTACCTTTAAATGACTTGAAATAATAATTCCTTCTTTTTATTCTTTTGCTGTTTGTTAAGTGAAATATGCCTATATTTATAGAAGGAGCAGAAAAAAATATTAATTATAGTATTACATGTTAATAATTTGTATATATTTATTTTCTATCTCAGAACCAGTGATTTCACAGATGGAATTTAAACAGCCAATAAAATGGGAAGGTAAAATGCCTTATACATTATTGAAACAATTTTAAGCTAGATCCTGTGCTTAATGTAAATTATAGTGACAAGGTCAGTCCATAGTGACAATCATATTCCTGTCTGCAATAAACTAGCTGGGAGCTGTATCATGACAGATACCAAGTAATGAGCTACTTTTCATGAAAATCTGTTCTGTAGCTGTTGCTATAAAGAAGAATAATGTTCTGCTCTAGTACACAAAAGCTACTGGACTGATTTGAGTCAAAATAGTAGATTCTAATACTATGATTAAAATCCAGCAGACCAGTTTTGTTTAAATATTGTATTGAATATGGTACCTACCATACAACCATAATCAGAAAATAGTTTGTCCTCTAAAACATATTTTATATATAATGTTTACAAAGCTAATGATGGATTATTTATTTGTTTTTTCTTTAATTTTGTCACATATATATATATATATATATATATATATATTTATATATTAATATTCATCAGGTATCTAGTAAGTTTTGTGCTTCTGTTGCTCTATGACTTCCTACAAAATCTAACTTAATACTATTAATTATGTCCACAGGAAAATGGACACATGAAATGGGAGGGCAAACGACCAATATGGGACCTGATGGACGTGAGTAAAATGTTATCTAATGTCTTTTTTAACCACATACTTCACTCTACATTATTTAATTCAAAAGCGATACTTAAGAGTTTTGTAGTTTAGACCCCATACTAG
This sequence comes from Bombina bombina, assembly GCF_027579735.1. Lineage (NCBI taxonomy): Eukaryota > Metazoa > Chordata > Amphibia > Anura > Bombinatoridae > Bombina > Bombina bombina. Next base: position 454,382 of record NW_026512337.1, read on the forward strand.
ATTCTTACTTATGCATTTGTTTCCATATGGTCTTCAGAAGTGTACACAATATCATAGGTGAGGTCTGAATGATATATCTATAGCGTAACATAAGTACATCACATTGTTTTTCCTTGTACTGAGCATCCTGTGGACTTTACCTACTGCATTGTTTTCCTACCTTTAAATGACTTGAAATAATAATTCCTTCTTTTTATTCTTTTGCTGTTTGTTAAGTGAAATATGCCTATATTTATAGAAGGAGCAGAAAAATATATTAATTATAGTATTACATGTTAATAATTTGTATATATTTATTTTCTATCTCAGAACCAGTGATTTCACAGATGGAATTTAAACAGCCAATAAAATGGGAAGGTAAAATGCCTTATACATTATTAAAACAATTTTAAGCTAGATCCTGTGCTTAATGTAAATTATAGTGACAAGGTCAGTCCATAGTGACAATTATATTAGTGTCTGCAATAAACTAGCTGGGAGCTGTATCATGACAGATACCAAGTAATGAGCTACTTTTCATGAAAATCTGTTCTGTAGCTGTTGCTGTAGAGAAGAATAATGTTCTGCTCTAGTACACAAAAGCTACTGGACTGATTTGAGTAAAAAAAGTAGATTCCAACAATATTATTTGAATCCAACAAGCCAGTTGTGTTGCAATATTGTATTGAATATGGTACCTACCATACAACCATAATCAGAGAATAGTTTGTCCAGTAATAGCTATTTTATGTATAATGCTTACAAAGCTAATACGGGATCACTTATTTATTTTTTCTTTAATTGTGTTACATATATATGTATTTATATATTGATAAAAATATTCATCAAGTATCTAATAAGTTTTGTGCTTATGTTGATCTATGACTTCCTACAAAATCTAACTCATAGTATTAATTATGGCCACAGGAGAATGGACACATGAAATGGGAGGGCAAACAGCCAATATGGGACCCGATGGACGTGAGTAAAATGTTATCTGTTTTTTAACCACATACTTCACTCTACATAATTTAATTCAATAGCGATACTTAAAGGTTTTGTAGTTTAGGCCCCATACTAAATTTATGCATTTGTTTCCATATGGTCTTCAGAAGTGTATACAATATTCTAGATGATGTCTGAATGATATATCTATAGCGTAACATAAGTACATCACATTGTTTTTCCTTGTGCTGAGCCTCCTGTGGATTTTACCCGCTGCATTGTTTTCCTACCTTTAAATGCCTTGAAATAATAGTTGCTTGTTTGTATTCTTGTGCTGTTTGTTAAGTGAAATATGCTAATACTAATTATAGTATTACATGTTAATAATTTGTATATATTTATTTTCTATCTCAGAACCAGTGATTTCACAGATGGAATTTAAACAGCCAATAAAATGGGAAGGTAAAATGCCTTATACATTATTGAAACAATTTTAAGCTAGATCCTGTGCTTAATGTAAATTATAGTGACAAGGTCAGTCCATAGTGACAATCATATTCCTGTCTGCAATAAACTAGCTGGGAGCTGTATCATGACAGATACCAAGTAATGAGCTACTTTTCATGAAAATCTGTTCTGTAGCTGTTGCTGTAGAGAAGAATAATGTTCTGCTCTAGTACACAAAAGCTACTGGACTGATTTGAGTCAAAATAGTAGATTCCAACAATATGATTTGAATCCATAAAGCCAGTTTTGTTGCAATATTGTATTGAATATGGTACCTACCATACAAACATAATCAGAGAATAGTTTGTCCAGTAATAGCTATTTTATGTATAATGCTTACAAAGCTAATAATGGATCACTTATTTATTTTTTCTTTAATTGTGTTACATATATATGTATTTATGTATTGATAAAAATATTCATCAGGTATCTAATACATTTTGTGCTTATGTTGATCTATGACTTTCTACAAAATCTAACTCATAGTATTAATTATGGCCACAGGAAAATGGACACATGAAATGGGAGGGCAAACAGCCAATATGGGACCCGATGGACGTAAGTAAAATGTTATCTGTCTTTTAACCACATACTTCACTCTACATAATTTAATTCAATAGCAATACTTAAAGGTTTTGTAATTTAGGTCCCATACTAAATTTATGCATGTTTTTCCATATGGTCTTCAAAAGTGTACACAATATTCTAGGCGATGTCTGAATGATATATCTATAGCGTAACATAAGTACATCACATTGTTTTTCCTTGTACTGAGCCTCCTGTGGATTTTACCTGCTGCATTGTTTTCCTACCTTTAAATGGCTTGAAATAATAATTCCTTGTTTTTATTCTTTTGCTGTTTCTTAAGTGAAATATGCCTGTACCACAAGGTCTGTGCATACAGAACTAGACCATTTTGAGAAGCTGATATCACTTTTAGTTAAAGTTGAATGTATAGGATTTATGTGAAATTATTATAGAAGGAGCAGAAAAAAATATTAATTATAGGATTACATGTTAATAATTTGTATATATTTATTTTATTTTATTTCTCAGATCAAGTGATTTCACAGATCCAAAATAAACAGCCAATAACATGGGAAGGTAAAATACAATATACATTAATGAAACAATAGTAGGATAGATATATGTGCTTAATGTAATTATAGAGACAAGGGGGGATATCTATCAAGCCGTCAACCACAAATACGCTGGAATTCCGCAGCGTAATTGTTGCGAGCTTGATCCGACCTAGTTATCAATGCCTACAGACCGGCAAAAGTTGACATTTGTGACGTAACATATGATCCGCCAGTCTCAATCCGACGCAGATCGATGCTTACGTCATTACAGATGTTCCGAATACACATTCGGCTCTATTTGACACTTTTTCAAAGTTATCAAATAGTTAACAGGTACGCTTGCGGCTATTCCGGCCCAGCGTACCTGGTTTTCAATCCGCCACCCTGGAGGCCGCGAATGCCATAGAAATCAATGGGAGTCTGAAAGCACCGAAAGCTTATGTTCGATGCTGCCAGATATCCCATTGATTTATATGGTAGAAAACAAGTTTCATTTACACCTAACACCCTAACATAAACCCAGAGTCTAAACACCTCTTATCTGCCACCCTGACATCGCTGCAACCTAAATAAAGTTATTAACCCCTATCCCGCCACTCCCGGACCCCGCTGCCACTAAATAAAGGTATTAACCCCTAAACCTCTGGCCTCCCACATCGCCATAAACTAAATTAAGCTATTAACCCCTAATCCTAAGAAACCTCTAACTTCTAAATTAAAATTACAACATCCCTATCTTCAAATAAATTTAAACTTACCTGTAGAATTAAAATAAACTAATTTTAAACAATTAATTAACCTACCCTAACTATTATACTACAATTACATTAAACTAGCAATTAAATTAACTAAATTACATATTAAAAAAACCTATCCCTACTCAAAAAAAGGGCATTTGTATGGGCATTTAGCTCTTTTACCTGCCCAGACCCTACTCTAAAAATAAAACCCACCCAAAAAACTCTTAAAAAACCTAACACTAATCCCCGACGATCCACTTACAGTTATTGAAGTCCCGCTTGAAGGATCCATCCAGCCGGCAAGAAGTCTTCATCTGGGTGGCAAGAAGTCTTCATCCGGGCGACCTCTTCCATTTTCATCCAGCCGGCAAAGTCTTCATCCAGGCGGCATCTTCTATTTTCATCCATCAGGTGCAAAGCGGGTCCATCCTGAAGACATCCGTCACGGAGCTCCTCTTATACGGTCACCGCCGTAAACTGAAACTTCAATGCAAGTGACGTCATCCAAGATGGCGTCCCTTGCATTCCTATTGGCTGAAAGGTTCCAATCAGCCAATAGGATTAGAGCTGCTAAAATCCTATTGGCTGTTCCAATCAGCCAATAGGATTTGACGTTACTTGCATTGAAGTTCCAGTTTACTGCAGTGACCATATTGAAGAGGAGCTCCGCGCCAGATGTATTCAGGATGGACTCCGCGCCGGATGGATGAGGATAGAAGATGCTGTCTGGATGAAGACTTCGCCGGCTGAATGAAGATGGAAGAGGCCTTCTTGCTGGCTGGATGGATCCTTCAAGCGGGACTTCAATAACTGTAAGTGGATCGTCGGGGGTTAGTGTTAGGTTTTTTTAAGGTTTTTTTGGGTGGGTTTTATTTTTAGACTAGGGTCTGGGCAGGTAAAAGAGCTAAATGCCCTTTTAAGGGCAATGCCCATATAAATGCCCTTTTCAGGGCCATGGGGAGCTTTGGTTATTTTAGATAGGGTTTTTATTTGGGGGGTTGGTTGGTTGGGTGGTGGGTTTTACTGTTATTGTTTTTTTTTTTTGGTAATTTAGTAATTTTGAATAATGTTTAATAGTAGATTTAAATAATTTGAGTAGGGTTAGGGTTTTTTAATATGTAATTTAGTTAATTTAATTGCTAGTTTAATGTAATTGTAGTATAATAGTTAGGGTAGGTTAATTAATTGTTTAAAATAAGTTTATTTTAATTCTACAGGTAAGTTTAAATTTATTTGAAGATAGGGATGTTGTAATTTTAATTTAAAGTTAGCGGATTGTTAGGTTAAGGGGTTAATTTAGTTTATGGCGATTTGGGGGGCTGGCGGTTTAGGGGTTAATAGGTTTAGTTGGTGGTAGTGATGTGGGAGGCCAGAGGTTTAGGGGTTAATATGTTTATTTAGCGACGGCGGGGTCCAGGAGTGGCGGGATAGGGGTTAATAACTTTATTTAGTGACGGTGGGGTCCGGGAATGGCGGGATAGGGGTTAATAACTTTATTTAGTGGC